>NC_064627.1:248640398-248940398 GCF_023864275.1 Schistocerca cancellata
ATCTCCCTCGTTCTCTCTGCTTTCAACTGTGAAACTGAGATGTCTCGAACGCTACACAGCGCATGCGTAAATCTTAGCGCTTCAAGGAGAGTGACGTGCCTCCTCAGTAGTCTCCATTTTCTTGATGCGGATGACAGGACGTCAAGCACCGCCTGTGAGTCACGAATGACCTCTTACTTTGAGAAGCAATCACTCCAGGAGGTTTTCTCCTTTGTGCCTGTAACCTGACCACTTGCGTGCAAGAAACACACATGTCCAATACTTGGAAATAAATTTCGACAGACATATATACTGAGAGATGATAGTTTTAGAAGTGTGTCAAATGTAGCCTCTCTTATATTTTGAAGTCACTAGTGAAGCAGCTCATCTCAGTTTGCAATTGAAAATACAACTCATGGAAAAATATGTAGTCAAGTCTTGAGATCTGTGCCTGAATTTTGTAATGGCTGAATGCGGAATTCGACGAAAGGGTTACACTTTCTAGCAAATAATGTGTGCGTAATTGTTTGATCTAGGAAGAAATCGTAGGAATATGGGCGAATACCGAAAGTAAGACTAAAAAGAGTTGGGTGTAGGTCTGGGCGTATCGGACAGGCTGCTACACAGTTCCCACTCTCTGACGCTATCCTTCTGCTAACCGCCACGGGGACTTTTGGCTGCTCAGTTTCCTGCCTGGCCCGGTGCACCCCTCCTTAGCTAACCTGGTCGCCCAAGACTCCTCTTAAGCGACCATATTGATGACGATCTCAGTGCGGACGCCAGATCAACACAGGATGCTGCGAAACAGTACTCCCATCCTCAGACCATCCACTACACCCGGCCTCCAGGTCGCTGGATTACAGGAGCACGCCACCACTCCCAGCCGCCAGCGTAACTCTTTCAACCGCTACTTTACCTACAATCTGCGATGTCAACGAACTATTTTTTCTCCATACTCACAGCTTACTCGCCGATTTATCACGAAAACTAATGTGTATAGTGTACTTATTCATTTCTATCTTTCCGTTTCGACGAGAAAGTACACTGCTGCGTATGAAACGAACTGTTGTTACCTTGTGGATCCACGTTGCAGTTTCAGTCACGAATGCAATTCCTTCCTTCACTTAGAGAAAGAAAATACCACTTTGGTAACTAATGATACCGTCTTTAGCCGACACATGTACCCTCTCTTGGTATTGGTACGAAGAAAATATTGCACTCGATAGTGTCAACATCTTATTCTATTCTTTAATGCAGTTATTTTGCATTGAATAAGGAAATTCATTCTTTAGAAACACATCTAGAATGCTCATTGAGTACCATTTTATTTTGTCGAAAATGTGGAATCACGTAAAGTAAGTATTCAAATCTGCATGTGTCATCATTATATTTATAACGAATGCCGAATGTTTTTCTTTTACATCTCCGGTCTGCCACATTTTCTAACATAATTTCGATTACAGGCTGAGCAACGATAATTTCTTACACTCACGTCGTGGTTTATGTCTACAATTCGTAATCTCCCTCGTTCTCTCTGCTTTCAACTGTGAAACTGAGATGTCTCGAACGCTACACAGCGCATGCGTAAATCTTAGCGCTTCAAGGAGAGTGACGTGCCTCCTCAGTAGTCTCCATTTTCTTGATGCGGATGACAGGACGTCAAGCACCGCCTGTGAGTCACGAATGACCTCTTACTTTGAGAAGCAATCACTCCAGGAGGTTTTCTCCTTTGTGCCTGTAACCTGACCAGTTGCGTGCAAGAAACACACATGTCCAATACTTGGAAATAAATTTCGACAGACATATATACTGAGAGATGATAGTTTTAGAAGTGTGTCAAATGTAGCCTCTCTTATATTTTGAAGTCACTAGTGAAGCAGCTCATCTCAGTTTGCAATTGAAAATACAACTCATGGAAAAATATGTAGTCAAGTCTTGAGATATGTGCCTGAATTTTGTAATGGCTGAATGCGGAATTCGACGAAAGGGTTACACTTTCTAGCAAATAATGTGTGCGTAATTGTTTGATCTAGGAAGAAATCGTAGGAATATGGGCGAATACCGAAAGTAAGACTAAAAAGAGTTGGGTGTAGGTCTGGGCGTATCGGACAGGCTGCTACACAGTTCCCACTCTCTGACGCTATCCTTCTGCTAACCGCCACGGGGCCTTTTGGCTGCTCAGTTTCCTGCCTGGCCCGGTGCACCCCTCCTTAGCTAACCTGGTCGCCCAAGACTCCTCTTAAGCGACCATATTGATGACGATCTCAGTGCGGACGCCAGATCAACACAGGATGCTGCGAAACAGTACTCCCATCCTCAGACCATCCACTACACCCGGCCTCCAGGTCGCTGGATTACAGGAGCACGCCACCACTCCCAGCCGCCAGCGTAACTCTTTCAACCGCTACTTTACCTACAATCTGCGATGTCAACGAACTATTTTTTCTCCATACTCACAGCTTACTCGCCGATTTATCACGAAAATTAATGTGTATAGTGTACTTATTCATTTCTATCTTTCCGTTTCGACGAGAAAGTACACTGCTGCGTATGAAACGAACTGTTGTTACCTTGTGGATCCACGTTGCAGTTTCAGTCACGAATGCAATTCCTTCCTTCACTTAGAGAAAGAAAATACCACTTTGGTAACTAATGATACCGTCTTTAGCCGTCACATGTACCCTCTCTTGGTATTGGTGCGAAGAAAATATTGCACTCGATAGTGTCAACATCTTATTCTATTCTTTAATGCAGTTATTTTGCATTGAATAAGGAAATCCATTCTTTAGAAACACATCTACAATGCTCATTGAGTACCATTTTATTTTGTCGAAAATGTGGAATCACGTAAAGTAAGTATTCAAATCTGCATGTGTCATTATTATATTTATAACGAATGCCGAATGTTTTTCTTTTACATCTCCGGTCTGCCACATTTTCTAACATAATTTCGATTACAGGCTGAGCAACGATAATTTCTTACACTCACGTCGTGGTTTATGTCTACCATTCGTAATCTCCCTCGTTCTCTCTGCTTTCAACTGTGAAACTGAGATGTCTCGAACGCTACACAGCGCATGCGTAAATCTTAGCGCTTCAAGGAGAGTGACGTGCCTCCTCAGTAGTCTCCATTTTCTTGATGCGGATGACAGGACGTCAAGCACCGCCTGTGAGTCACGAATGACCTCTTACTTTGAGAAGCAATCACTCCAGGAGGTTTTCTCCTTTGTGCCTGTAACCTGACCACTTGCGTGCAAGAAACACACATGTCCAATACTTGGAAATAAATTTCGACAGACATATATACTGAGAGATGATAGTTTTAGAAGTGTGTCAAATGTAGCCTCTCTTATATTTTGAAGTCACTAGTGAAGCAGCTCATCTCAGTTTGCAATTGAAAATACAACTCATGGAAAAATATGTAGTCAAGTCTTGAGATATGTGCCTGAATTTTGTAATGGCTGAATGCGGAATTCGACGAAAGGGTTACACTTTCTAGCAAATAATGTGTGCGTAATTGTTTGATCTAGGAAGAAATCGTAGGAATATGGGCGAATACCGAAAGTAAGACTAAAAAGAGTTGGGTGTAGGTCTGGGCGTATCGGACAGGCTGCTACACAGTTCCCACTCTCTGACGCTATCCTTCTGCTAACCGCCACGGGGACTTTTGGCTGCTCAGTTTCCTGCCTGGCCCGGTGCACCCCTCCTTAGCTAACCTGGTCGCCCAAGACTCCTCTTAAGCGACCATATTGATGACGATCTCAGTGCGGACGCCAGATCAACACAGGATGCTGCGAAACAGTACTCCCATCCTCAGACCATCCACTACACCCGGCCTCCAGGTCGCTGGATTACAGGAGCACGCCACCACTCCCAGCCGCCAGCGTAACTCTTTCAACCGCTACTTTACCTACAATCTGCGATGTCAACGAACTATTTTTTCTCCATACTCACAGCTTACTCGCCGATTTATCACGAAAACTAATGTGTATAGTGTACTTATTCATTTCTATCTTTCCGTTTCGACGAGAAAGTACACTGCTGCGTATGAAACGAACTGTTGTTACCTTGTGGATCCACGTTGCAGTTTCAGTCACGAATGCAATTCCTTCCTTCACTTAGAGAAAGAAAATACCACTTTGGTAACTAATGATACCGTCTTTAGCCGTCACATGTACCCTCTCTTGGTATTGGTGCGAAGAAAATATTGCACTCGATAGTGTCAACATCTTATTCTATTCTTTAATGCAGTTATTTTGCATTGAATAAGGAAATCCATTCTTTAGAAACACATCTACAATGCTCATTGAGTACCATTTTATTTTGTCGAAAATGTGGAATCACGTAAAGTAAGTATTCAAATCTGCATGTGTCATTATTATATTTATAACGAATGCCGAATGTTTTTCTTTTACATCTCCGGTCTGCCACATTTTCTAACATAATTTCGATTACAGGCTGAGCAACGATAATTTCTTACACTCACGTCGTGGTTTATGTCTACCATTCGTAATCTCCCTCGTTCTCTCTGCTTTCAACTGTGAAACTGAGATGTCTCGAACGCTACACAGCGCATGCGTAAATCTTAGCGCTTCAAGGAGAGTGACGTGCCTCCTCAGTAGTCTCCATTTTCTTGATGCGGATGACAGGACGTCAAGCACCGCCTGTGAGTCACGAATGACCTCTTACTTTGAGAAGCAATCACTCCAGGAGGTTTTCTCCTTTGTGCCTGTAACCTGACCACTTGCGTGCAAGAAACACACATGTCCAATACTTGGAAATAAATTTCGACAGACATATATACTGAGAGATGATAGTTTTAGAAGTGTGTCAAATGTAGCCTCTCTTATATTTTGAAGTCACTAGTGAAGCAGCTCATCTCAGTTTGCAATTGAAAATACAACTCATGGAAAAATATGTAGTCAAGTCTTGAGATATGTGCCTGAATTTTGTAATGGCTGAATGCGGAATTCGACGAAAGGGTTACACTTTCTAGCAAATAATGTGTGCGTAATTGTTTGATCTAGGAAGAAATCGTAGGAATATGGGCGAATACCGAAAGTAAGACTAAAAAGAGTTGGGTGTAGGTCTGGGCGTATCGGACAGGCTGCTACACAGTTCCCACTCTCTGACGCTATCCTTCTGCTAACCGCCACGGGGACTTTTGGCTGCTCAGTTTCCTGCCTGGCCCGGTGCACCCCTCCTTAGCTAACCTGGTCGCCCAAGACTCCTCTTAAGCGACCATATTGATGACGATCTCAGTGCGGACGCCAGATCAACACAGGATGCTGCGAAACAGTACTCCCATCCTCAGACCATCCACTACACCCGGCCTCCAGGTCGCTGGATTACAGGAGCACGCCACCACTCCCAGCCGCCAGCGTAACTCTTTCAACCGCTACTTTACCTACAATCTGCGATGTCAACGAACTATTTTTTCTCCATACTCACAGCTTACTCGCCGATTTATCACGAAAACTAATGTGTATAGTGTACTTATTCATTTCTATCTTTCCGTTTCGACGAGAAAGTACACTGCTGCGTATGAAACGAACTGTTGTTACCTTGTGGATCCACGTTGCAGTTTCAGTCACGAATGCAATTCCTTCCTTCACTTAGAGAAAGAAAATACCACTTTGGTAACTAATGATACCGTCTTTAGCCGTCACATGTACCCTCTCTTGGTATTGGTGCGAAGAAAATATTGCACTCGATAGTGTCAACATCTTATTCTATTCTTTAATGCAGTTATTTTGCATTGAATAAGGAAATCCATTCTTTAGAAACACATCTACAATGCTCATTGAGTACCATTTTATTTTGTCGAAAATGTGGAATCACGTAAAGTAAGTATTCAAATCTGCATGTGTCATTATTATATTTATAACGAATGCCGAATGTTTTTCTTTTACATCTCCGGTCTGCCACATTTTCTAACATAATTTCGATTACAGGCTGAGCAACGATAATTTCTTACACTCACGTCGTGGTTTATGTCTACCATTCGTAATCTCCCTCGTTCTCTCTGCTTTCAACTGTGAAACTGAGATGTCTCGAACGCTACACAGCGCATGCGTAAATCTTAGCGCTTCAAGGAGAGTGACGTGCCTCCTCAGTAGTCTCCATTTTCTTGATGCGGATGACAGGACGTCAAGCACCGCCTGTGAGTCACGAATGACCTCTTACTTTGAGAAGCAATCACTCCAGGAGGTTTTCTCCTTTGTGCCTGTAACCTGACCACTTGCGTGCAAGAAACACACATGTCCAATACTTGGAAATAAATTTCGACAGACATATATACTGAGAGATGATAGTTTTAGAAGTGTGTCAAATGTAGCCTCTCTTATATTTTGAAGTCACTAGTGAAGCAGCTCATCTCAGTTTGCAATTGAAAATACAACTCATGGAAAAATATGTAGTCAAGTCTTGAGATATGTGCCTGAATTTTGTAATGGCTGAATGCGGAATTCGACGAAAGGGTTACACTTTCTAGCAAATAATGTGTGCGTAATTGTTTGATCTAGGAAGAAATCGTAGGAATATGGGCGAATACCGAAAGTAAGACTAAAAAGAGTTGGGTGTAGGTCTGGGCGTATCGGACAGGCTGCTACACAGTTCCCACTCTCTGACGCTATCCTTCTGCTAACCGCCACGGGGACTTTTGGCTGCTCAGTTTCCTGCCTGGCCCGGTGCACCCCTCCTTAGCTAACCTGGTCGCCCAAGACTCCTCTTAAGCGACCATATTGATGACGATCTCAGTGCGGACGCCAGATCAACACAGGATGCTGCGAAACAGTACTCCCATCCTCAGACCATCCACTACACCCGGCCTCCAGGTCGCTGGATTACAGGAGCACGCCACCACTCCCAGCCGCCAGCGTAACTCTTTCAACCGCTACTTTACCTACAATCTGCGATGTCAACGAACTATTTTTTCTCCATACTCACAGCTTACTCGCCGATTTATCACGAAAACTAATGTGTATAGTGTACTTATTCATTTCTATCTTTCCGTTTCGACGAGAAAGTACACTGCTGCGTATGAAACGAACTGTTGTTACCTTGTGGATCCACGTTGCAGTTTCAGTCACGAATGCAATTCCTTCCTTCACTTAGAGAAAGAAAATACCACTTTGGTAACTAATGATACCGTCTTTAGCCGTCACATGTACCCTCTCTTGGTATTGGTGCGAAGAAAATATTGCACTCGATAGTGTCAACATCTTATTCTATTCTTTAATGCAGTTATTTTGCATTGAATAAGGAAATCCATTCTTTAGAAACACATCTACAATGCTCATTGAGTACCATTTTATTTTGTCGAAAATGTGGAATCACGTAAAGTAAGTATTCAAATCTGCATGTGTCATTATTATATTTATAACGAATGCCGAATGTTTTTCTTTTACATCTCCGGTCTGCCACATTTTCTAACATAATTTCGATTACAGGCTGAGCAACGATAATTTCTTACACTCACGTCGTGGTTTATGTCTACCATTCGTAATCTCCCTCGTTCTCTCTGCTTTCAACTGTGAAACTGAGATGTCTCGAACGCTACACAGCGCATGCGTAAATCTTAGCGCTTCAAGGAGAGTGACGTGCCTCCTCAGTAGTCTCCATTTTCTTGATGCGGATGACAGGACGTCAAGCACCGCCTGTGAGTCACGAATGACCTCTTACTTTGAGAAGCAATCACTCCAGGAGGTTTTCTCCTTTGTGCCTGTAACCTGACCACTTGCGTGCAAGAAACACACATGTCCAATACTTGGAAATAAATTTCGACAGACATATATACTGAGAGATGATAGTTTTAGAAGTGTGTCAAATGTAGCCTCTCTTATATTTTGAAGTCACTAGTGAAGCAGCTCATCTCAGTTTGCAATTGAAAATACAACTCATGGAAAAATATGTAGTCAAGTCTTGAGATATGTGCCTGAATTTTGTAATGGCTGAATGCGGAATTCGACGAAAGGGTTACACTTTCTAGCAAATAATGTGTGCGTAATTGTTTGATCTAGGAAGAAATCGTAGGAATATGGGCGAATACCGAAAGTAAGACTAAAAAGAGTTGGGTGTAGGTCTGGGCGTATCGGACAGGCTGCTACACAGTTCCCACTCTCTGACGCTATCCTTCTGCTAACCGCCACGGGGACTTTTGGCTGCTCAGTTTCCTGCCTGGCCCGGTGCACCCCTCCTTAGCTAACCTGGTCGCCCAAGACTCCTCTTAAGCGACCATATTGATGACGATCTCAGTGCGGACGCCAGATCAACACAGGATGCTGCGAAACAGTACTCCCATCCTCAGACCATCCACTACACCCGGCCTCCAGGTCGCTGGATTACAGGAGCACGCCACCACTCCCAGCCGCCAGCGTAACTCTTTCAACCGCTACTTTACCTACAATCTGCGATGTCAACGAACTATTTTTTCTCCATACTCACAGCTTACTCGCCGATTTATCACGAAAACTAATGTGTATAGTGTACTTATTCATTTCTATCTTTCCGTTTCGACGAGAAAGTACACTGCTGCGTATGAAACGAACTGTTGTTACCTTGTGGATCCACGTTGCAGTTTCAGTCACGAATGCAATTCCTTCCTTCACTTAGAGAAAGAAAATACCACTTTGGTAACTAATGATACCGTCTTTAGCCGACACATGTACCCTCTCTTGGTATTGGTACGAAGAAAATATTGCACTCGATAGTGTCAACATCTTATTCTATTCTTTAATGCAGTTATTTTGCATTGAATAAGGAAATTCATTCTTTAGAAACACATCTAGAATGCTCATTGAGTACCATTTTATTTTGTCGAAAATGTGGAATCACGTAAAGTAAGTATTCAAATCTGCATGTGTCATCATTATATTTATAACGAATGCCGAATGTTTTTCTTTTACATCTCCGGTCTGCCACATTTTCTAACATAATTTCGATTACAGGCTGAGCAACGATAATTTCTTACACTCACGTCGTGGTTTATGTCTACAATTCGTAATCTCCCTCGTTCTCTCTGCTTTCAACTGTGAAACTGAGATGTCTCGAACGCTACACAGCGCATGCGTAAATCTTAGCGCTTCAAGGAGAGTGACGTGCCTCCTCAGTAGTCTCCATTTTCTTGATGCGGATGACAGGACGTCAAGCACCGCCTGTGAGTCACGAATGACCTCTTACTTTGAGAAGCAATCACTCCAGGAGGTTTTCTCCTTTGTGCCTGTAACCTGACCAGTTGCGTGCAAGAAACACACATGTCCAATACTTGGAAATAAATTTCGACAGACATATATACTGAGAGATGATAGTTTTAGAAGTGTGTCAAATGTAGCCTCTCTTATATTTTGAAGTCACTAGTGAAGCAGCTCATCTCAGTTTGCAATTGAAAATACAACTCATGGAAAAATATGTAGTCAAGTCTTGAGATATGTGCCTGAATTTTGTAATGGCTGAATGCGGAATTCGACGAAAGGGTTACACTTTCTAGCAAATAATGTGTGCGTAATTGTTTGATCTAGGAAGAAATCGTAGGAATATGGGCGAATACCGAAAGTAAGACTAAAAAGAGTTGGGTGTAGGTCTGGGCGTATCGGACAGGCTGCTACACAGTTCCCACTCTCTGACGCTATCCTTCTGCTAACCGCCACGGGGCCTTTTGGCTGCTCAGTTTCCTGCCTGGCCCGGTGCACCCCTCCTTAGCTAACCTGGTCGCCCAAGACTCCTCTTAAGCGACCATATTGATGACGATCTCAGTGCGGACGCCAGATCAACACAGGATGCTGCGAAACAGTACTCCCATCCTCAGACCATCCACTACACCCGGCCTCCAGGTCGCTGGATTACAGGAGCACGCCACCACTCCCAGCCGCCAGCGTAACTCTTTCAACCGCTACTTTACCTACAATCTGCGATGTCAACGAACTATTTTTTCTCCATACTCACAGCTTACTCGCCGATTTATCACGAAAATTAATGTGTATAGTGTACTTATTCATTTCTATCTTTCCGTTTCGACGAGAAAGTACACTGCTGCGTATGAAACGAACTGTTGTTACCTTGTGGATCCACGTTGCAGTTTCAGTCACGAATGCAATTCCTTCCTTCACTTAGAGAAAGAAAATACAACTTTGGTAACTAATGATACCGTCTTTAGCCGTCACATGTACCCTCTCTTGGTATTGGTGCGAAGAAAATATTGCACTCGATAGTGTCAACATCTTATTCTATTCTTTAATGCAGTTATTTTGCATTGAATAAGGAAATTTATTCTTTAGAAACACATCTAGAATGCTCATTGAGTACCATTTTATTTTGTCGAAAATGTGGAATCACGTAAAGTAAGTATTCAAATCTGCATGTGTCATTATTATATTTATAACGAATGCCGAATGTTTTTCTTTTACATCTCCGGTCTGCCACATTTTCTAACATAATTTCGATTACAGGCTGAGCAACGATAATTTCTTACACTCACGTCGTGGTTTATGTCTACCATTCGTAATCTCCCTCGTTCTCTCTGCTTTCAACTGTGAAACTGAGATGTCTCGAACGCTACACAGCGCATGCGTAAATCTTAGCGCTTCAAGGAGAGTGACGTGCCTCCTCAGTAGTCTCCATTTTCTTGATGCGGATGACAGGACGTCAAGCACCGCCTGTGAGTCACGAATGACCTCTTACTTTGAGAAGCAATCACTCCAGGAGGTTTTCTCCTTTGTGCCTGTAACCTGACCAGTTGCGTGCAAGAAACACACATGTCCAATACTTGGAAATAAATTTCGACAGACATATATACTGAGAGATGATAGTTTTAGAAGTGTGTCAAATGTAGCCTCTCTTATATTTTGAAGTCACTAGTGAAGCAGCTCATCTCAGTTTGCAATTGAAAATACAACTCATGGAAAAATATGTAGTCAAGTCTTGAGATATGTGCCTGAATTTTGTAATGGCTGAATGCGGAATTCGACGAAAGGGTTACACTTTCTAGCAAATAATGTGTGCGTAATTGTTTGATCTAGGAAGAAATCGTAGGAATATGGGCGAATACCGAAAGTAAGACTAAAAAGAGTTGGGTGTAGGTCTGGGCGTATCGGACAGGCTGCTACACAGTTCCCACTCTCTGACGCTATCCTTCTGCTAACCGCCACGGGGACTTTTGGCTGCTCAGTTTCCTGCCTGGCCCGGTGCACCCCTCCTTAGCTAACCTGGTCGCCCAAGACTCCTCTTAAGCGACCATATTGATGACGATCTCAGTGCGGACGCCAGATCAACACAGGATGCTGCGAAACAGTACTCCCATCCTCAGACCATCCACTACACCCGGCCTCCAGGTCGCTGGATTACAGGAGCACGCCACCACTTCCAGCCGCCAGCGTAACTCTTTCAACCGCTACTTTACCTACAATCTGCGATGTCAACGAACTATTTTTTCTCCATACTCACAGCTTACTCGCCGATTTATCACGAAAACTAATGTGTATAGTGTACTTATTCATTTCTATCTTTCCGTTTCGACGAGAAAGTACACTGCTGCGTATGAAACGAACTGTTGTTACCTTGTGGATCCACGTTGCAGTTTCAGTCACGAATGCAATTCCTTCCTTCACTTAGAGAAAGAAAATACCACTTTGGTAACTAATGATACCGTCTTTAGCCGACACATGTACCCTCTCTTGGTATTGGTACGAAGAAAATATTGCACTCGATAGTGTCAACATCTTATTCTATTCTTTAATGCAGTTATTTTGCATTGAATAAGGAAATTCATTCTTTAGAAACACATCTAGAATGCTCATTGAGTACCATTTTATTTTGTCGAAAATGTGGAATCACGTAAAGTAAGTATTCAAATCTGCATGTGTCATTATTATATTTATAACGAATGCCGAATGTTTTTCTTTTACATCTCCGGTCTGCCACATTTTCTAACATAATTTCGATTACAGGCTGAGCAACGATAATTTCTTACACTCACGTCGTGGTTTATGTCTACAATTCGTAATCTCCCTCGTTCTCTCTGCTTTCAACTGTGAAACTGAGATGTCTCGAACGCTACACAGCGCATGCGTAAATCTTAGCGCTTCAAGGAGAGTGACGTGCCTCCTCAGTAGTCTCCATTTTCTTGATGCGGATGACAGGACGTCAAGCACCGCCTGTGAGTCACGAATGACCTCTTACTTTGAGAAGCAATCACTCCAGGAGGTTTTCTCCTTTGTGCCTGTAACCTGACCAGTTGCGTGCAAGAAACACACATGTCCAATACTTGGAAATAAATTTCGACAGACATATATACTGAGAGATGATAGTTTTAGAAGTGTGTCAAATGTAGCCTCTCTTATATTTTGAAGTCACTAGTGAAGCAGCTCATCTCAGTTTGCAATTGAAAATACAACTCATGGAAAAATATGTAGTCAAGTCTTGAGATATGTGCCTGAATTTTGTAATGGCTGAATGCGGAATTCGACGAAAGGGTTACACTTTCTAGCAAATAATGTGTGCGTAATTGTTTGATCTAGGAAGAAATCGTAGGAATATGGGCGAATACCGAGAGTAAGACTAAAAAGAGTTGGGTGTAGGTCTGGGCGTATCGGACAGGCTGCTACACAGTTCCCACTCTCTGACGCTATCCTTCTGCTAACCGCCACGGGGACTTTTGGCTGCTCAGTTTCCTGCCTGGCCCGGTGCACCCCTCCTTAGCTAACCTGGTCGCCCAAGACTCCTCTTAAGCGACCATATTGATGACGATCTCAGTGCGGACGCCAGATCAACACAGGATGCTGCGAAACAGTACTCCCATCCTCAGACCATCCACTACACCCGGCCTCCAGGTCGCTGGATTACAGGAGCACGCCACCACTCCCAGCCGCCAGCGTAACTCTTTCAACCGCTACTTTACCTACAATCTGCGATGTCAACGACTATTTTTTCTCCATACTCACAGCTTACTCGCCGATTTATCACGAAAACTAATGTGTATAGTGTACTTATTCATTTCTATCTTTCCGTTTCGACGAGAAAGTACACTGCTGCGTATGAAACGAACTGTTGTTACCTTGTGGATCCACGTTGCAGTTTCAGTCACGAATGCAATTCCTTCCTTCACTTAGAGAAAGAAAATACCACTTTGGTAACTAATGATACCGTCTTTAGCCGTCACATGTACCCTCTCTTGGTATTGGTGCGAAGAAAATATTGCACTCGATAGTGTCAACATCTTATTCTATTCTTTAATGCAGTTATTTTGCATTGAATAAGGAAATTCATTCTTTAGAAACACATCTAGAATGCTCATTGAGTGCCATTTTATTTTGTCGAAAATGTGGAATCACGTAAAGTAAGTATTCAAATCTGCATGTGTCATTATTATATTTATAACGAATGCCGAATGTTTTTCTTTTACATCTCCGGTCTGCCACATTTTCTAACATAATTTCGATTACAGGCTGAGCAACGATAATTTCTTACACTCACGTCGTGGTTTATGTCTACCATTCGTAATCTCCCTCGTTCTCTCTGCTTTCAACTGTGAAACTGAGATGTCTCGAACGCTACACAGCGCATGCGTAAATCTTAGCGCTTCAAGGAGAGTGACGTGCCTCCTCAGTAGTCTCCATGTTCTTGATGCGGATGACAGGACGTCAAGCACCGCCTGTGAGTCACGAATGACCTCTTACTTTGAGAAGCAATCACTCCAGGAGGTTTTCTCCTTTGTGCCTGTAACCTGACCACTTGCGTGCAAGAAACACACATGTCCAATACTTGGAAATAAATTTCGACAGACATATATACTGAGAGATGATAGTTTTAGAAGTGTGTCAAATGTAGCCTCTCTTATATTTTGAAGTCACTAGTGAAGCAGCTCATCTCAGTTTGCAATTGAAAATACAACTCATGGAAAAATATGTAGTCAAGTCTTGAGATCTGTGCCTGAATTTTGTAATGGCTGAATGCGGAATTCGACGAAAGGGTTACACTTTCTAGCAAATAATGTGTGCGTAATTGTTTGATCTAGGAAGAAATCGTAGGAATATGGGCGAATACCGAAAGTAAGACTAAAAAGAGTTGGGTGTAGGTCTGGGCGTATCGGACAGGCTGCTACACAGTTCCCACTCTCTGACGCTATCCTTCTGCTAACCGCCACGGGGACTTTTGGCTGCTCAGTTTCCTGCCTGGCCCGGTGCACCCCTCCTTAGCTAACCTGGTCGCCCAAGACTCCTCTTAAGCGACCATATTGATGACGATCTCAGTGCGGACGCCAGATCAACACAGGATGCTGCGAAACAGTACTCCCATCCTCAGACCATCCACTACACCCGGCCTCCAGGTCGCTGGATTACAGGAGCACGCCACCACTCCCAGCCGCCAGCGTAACTCTTTCAACCGCTACTTTACCTACAATCTGCGATGTCAACGAACTATTTTTTCTCCATACTCACAGCTTACTCGCCGATTTATCACGAAAACTAATGTGTATAGTGTACTTATTCATTTCTATCTTTCCGTTTCGACGAGAAAGTACACTGCTGCGTATGAAACGAACTGTTGTTACCTTGTGGATCCACGTTGCAGTTTCAGTCACGAATGCAATTCCTTCCTTCACTTAGAGAAAGAAAATACCACTTTGGTAACTAATGATACCGTCTTTAGCCGTCACATGTACCCTCTCTTGGTATTGGTGCGAAGAAAATATTGCACTCGATAGTGTCAACATCTTATTCTATTCTTTAATGCAGTTATTTTGCATTGAATAAGGAAATTCATTCTTTAGAAACACATCTAGAATGCTCATTGAGTGCCATTTTATTTTGTCGAAAATGTGGAATCACGTAAAGTAAGTATTCAAATCTGCATGTGTCATTATTATATTTATAACGAATGCCGAATGTTTTTCTTTTACATCTCCGGTCTGCCACATTTTCTAACATAATTTCGATTACAGGCTGAGCAACGATAATTTCTTACACTCACGTCGTGGTTTATGTCTACCATTCGTAATCTCCCTCGTTCTCTCTGCTTTCAACTGTGAAACTGAGATGTCTCGAACGCTACACAGCGCATGCGTAAATCTTAGCGCTTCAAGGAGAGTGACGTGCCTCCTCAGTAGTCTCCATGTTCTTGATGCGGATGACAGGACGTCAAGCACCGCCTGTGAGTCACGAATGACCTCTTACTTTGAGAAGCAATCACTCCAGGAGGTTTTCTCCTTTGTGCCTGTAACCTGACCACTTGCGTGCAAGAAACACACATGTCCAATACTTGGAAATAAATTTCGACAGACATATATACTGAGAGATGATAGTTTTAGAAGTGTGTCAAATGTAGCCTCTCTTATATTTTGAAGTCACTAGTGAAGCAGCTCATCTCAGTTTGCAATTGAAAATACAACTCATGGAAAAATATGTAGTCAAGTCTTGAGATCTGTGCCTGAATTTTGTAATGGCTGAATGCGGAATTCGACGAAAGGGTTACACTTTCTAGCAAATAATGTGTGCGTAATTGTTTGATCTAGGAAGAAATCGTAGGAATATGGGCGAATACCGAAAGTAAGACTAAAAAGAGTTGGGTGTAGGTCTGGGCGTATCGGACAGGCTGCTACACAGTTCCCACTCTCTGACGCTATCCTTCTACTAACCGCCACGGGGACTTTTGGCTGCTCAGTTTCCTGCCTGGCCCGGTGCACCCCTCCTTAGCTAACCTGGTCGCCCAAGACTCCTCTTAAGCGACCATATTGATGACGATCTCAGTGCGGACGCCAGATCAACACAGGATGCTGCGAAACAGTACTCCCATCCTCAGACCATCCACTACACCCGGCCTCCAGGTCGCTGGATTACAGGAGCACGCCACCACTCCCAGCCGCCAGCGTAACTCTTTCAACCGCTACTTTACCTACAATCTGCGATGTCAACGAACTATTTTTTCTCCATACTCACAGCTTACTCGCCGATTTATCACGAAAACTAATGTGTATAGTGTACTTATTCATTTCTATCTTTCCGTTTCGACGAGAAAGTACACTGCTGCGTATGAAACGAACTGTTGTTACCTTGTGGATCCACGTTGCAGTTTCAGTCACGAATGCAATTCCTTCCTTCACTTAGAGAAAGAAAATACCACTTTGGTAACTAATGATACCGTCTTTAGCCGACACATGTACCCTCTCTTGGTATTGGTACGAAGAAAATATTGCACTCGATAGTGTCAACATCTTATTCTATTCTTTAATGCAGTTATTTTGCATTGAATAAGGAAATTCATTCTTTAGAAACACATCTAGAATGCTCATTGAGTACCATTTTATTTTGTCGAAAATGTGGAATCACGTAAAGTAAGTATTCAAATCTGCATGTGTCATTATTATATTTATAACGAATGCCGAATGTTTTTCTTTTACATCTCCGGTCTGCCACATTTTCTAACATAATTTCGATTACAGGCTGAGCAACGATAATTTCTTACACTCACGTCGTGGTTTATGTCTACAATTCGTAATCTCCCTCGTTCTCTCTGCTTTCAACTGTGAAACTGAGATGTCTCGAACGCTACACAGCGCATGCGTAAATCTTAGCGCTTCAAGGAGAGTGACGTGCCTCCTCAGTAGTCTCCATTTTCTTGATGCGGATGACAGGACGTCAAGCACCGCCTGTGAGTCACGAATGACCTCTTACTTTGAGAAGCAATCACTCCAGGAGGTTTTCTCCTTTGTGCCTGTAACCTGACCACTTGCGTGCAAGAAACACACATGTCCAATACTTGGAAATAAATTTCGACAGACATATATACTGAGAGATGATAGTTTTAGAAGTGTGTCAAATGTAGCCTCTCTTATATTTTGAAGTCACTAGTGAAGCAGCTCATCTCAGTTTGCAATTGAAAATACAACTCATGGAAAAATATGTAGTCAAGTCTTGAGATATGTGCCTGAATTTTGTAATGGCTGAATGCGGAATTCGACGAAAGGGTTACACTTTCTAGCAAATAATGTGTGCGTAATTGTTTGATCTAGGAAGAAATCGTAGGAATATGGGCGAATACCGAAAGTAAGACTAAAAAGAGTTGGGTGTAGGTCTGGGCGTATCGGACAGGCTGCTACACAGTTCCCACTCTCTGACGCTATCCTTCTGCTAACCGCCACGGGGACTTTTGGCTGCTCAGTTTCCTGCCTGGCCCGGTGCACCCCTCCTTAGCTAACCTGGTCGCCCAAGACTCCTCTTAAGCGACCATATTGATGACGATCTCAGTGCGGACGCCAGATCAACACAGGATGCTGCGAAACAGTACTCCCATCCTCAGACCATCCACTACAACCGGCCTCCAGGTCGCTGGATTACAGGAGCACGCCACCACTCCCAGCCGCCAGCGTAACTCTTTCAACCGCTACTTTACCTACAATCTGCGATGTCAACGAACTATTTTTTCTCCATACTCACAGCTTACTCGCCGATTTATCACGAAAACTAATGTGTATAGTGTACTTATTCATTTCTATCTTTCCGTTTCGACGAGAAAGTACACTGCTGCGTATGAAACGAACTGTTGTTACCTTGTGGATCCACGTTGCAGTTTCAGTCACGAATGCAATTCCTTCCTTCACTTAGAGAAAGAAAATACCACTTTGGTAACTAATGATACCGTCTTTAGCCGTCACATGTACCCTCTCTTGGTATTGGTGCGAAGAAAATATTGCACTCGATAGTGTCAACATCTTATTCTATTCTTTAATGCAGTTATTTTGCATTGAATAAGGAAATTCATTCTTTAGAAACACATCTAGAATGCTCATTGAGTGCCATTTTATTTTGTCGAAAATGTGGAATCACGTAAAGTAAGTATTCAAATCTGCATGTGTCATTATTATATTTATAACGAATGCCGAATGTTTTTCTTTTACATCTCCGGTCTGCCACATTTTCTAACATAATTTCGATTACAGGCTGAGCAACGATAATTTCTTACACTCACGTCGTGGTTTATGTCTACCATTCGTAATCTCCCTCGTTCTCTCTGCTTTCAACTGTGAAACTGAGATGTCTCGAACGCTACACAGCGCATGCGTAAATCTTAGCGCTTCAAGGAGAGTGACGTGCCTCCTCAGTAGTCTCCATGTTCTTGATGCGGATGACAGGACGTCAAGCACCGCCTGTGAGTCACGAATGACCTCTTACTTTGAGAAGCAATCACTCCAGGAGGTTTTCTCCTTTGTGCCTGTAACCTGACCACTTGCGTGCAAGAAACACACATGTCCAATACTTGGAAATAAATTTCGACAGACATATATACTGAGAGATGATAGTTTTAGAAGTGTGTCAAATGTAGCCTCTCTTATATTTTGAAGTCACTAGTGAAGCAGCTCATCTCAGTTTGCAATTGAAAATACAACTCATGGAAAAATATGTAGTCAAGTCTTGAGATCTGTGCCTGAATTTTGTAATGGCTGAATGCGGAATTCGACGAAAGGGTTACACTTTCTAGCAAATAATGTGTGCGTAATTGTTTGATCTAGGAAGAAATCGTAGGAATATGGGCGAATACCGAAAGTAAGACTAAAAAGAGTTGGGTGTAGGTCTGGGCGTATCGGACAGGCTGCTACACAGTTCCCACTCTCTGACGCTATCCTTCTGCTAACCGCCACGGGGACTTTTGGCTGCTCAGTTTCCTGCCTGGCCCGGTGCACCCCTCCTTAGCTAACCTGGTCGCCCAAGACTCCTCTTAAGCGACCATATTGATGACGATCTCAGTGCGGACGCCAGATCAACACAGGATGCTGCGAAACAGTACTCCCATCCTCAGACCATCCACTACACCCGGCCTCCAGGTCGCTGGATTACAGGAGCACGCCACCACTCCCAGCCGCCAGCGTAACTCTTTCAACCGCTACTTTACCTACAATCTGCGATGTCAACGAACTATTTTTTCTCCATACTCACAGCTTACTCGCCGATTTATCACGAAAACTAATGTGTATAGTGTACTTATTCATTTCTATCTTTCCGTTTCGACGAGAAAGTACACTGCTGCGTATGAAACGAACTGTTGTTACCTTGTGGATCCACGTTGCAGTTTCAGTCACGAATGCAATTCCTTCCTTCACTTAGAGAAAGAAAATACCACTTTGGTAACTAATGATACCGTCTTTAGCCGACACATGTACCCTCTCTTGGTATTGGTACGAAGAAAATATTGCACTCGATAGTGTCAACATCTTATTCTATTCTTTAATGCAGTTATTTTGCATTGAATAAGGAAATTCATTCTTTAGAAACACATCTAGAATGCTCATTGAGTACCATTTTATTTTGTCGAAAATGTGGAATCACGTAAAGTAAGTATTCAAATCTGCATGTGTCATTATTATATTTATAACGAATGCCGAATGTTTTTCTTTTACATCTCCGGTCTGCCACATTTTCTAACATAATTTCGATTACAGGCTGAGCAACGATAATTTCTTACACTCACGTCGTGGTTTATGTCTACCATTCGTAATCTCCCTCGTTCTCTCTGCTTTCAACTGTGAAACTGAGATGTCTCGAACGCTACACAGCGCATGCGTAAATCTTAGCGCTTCAAGGAGAGTGACGTGCCTCCTCAGTAGTCTCCATGTTCTTGATGCGGATGACAGGACGTCAAGCACCGCCTGTGAGTCACGAATGACCTCTTACTTTGAGAAGCAATCACTCCAGGAGGTTTTCTCCTTTGTGCCTGTAACCTGACCACTTGCGTGCAAGAAACACACATGTCCAATACTTGGAAATAAATTTCGACAGACATATATACTGAGAGATGATAGTTTTAGAAGTGTGTCAAATGTAGCCTCTCTTATATTTTGAAGTCACTAGTGAAGCAGCTCATCTCAGTTTGCAATTGAAAATACAACTCATGGAAAAATATGTAGTCAAGTCTTGAGATCTGTGCCTGAATTTTGTAATGGCTGAATGCGGAATTCGACGAAAGGGTTACACTTTCTAGCAAATAATGTGTGCGTAATTGTTTGATCTAGGAAGAAATCGTAGGAATATGGGCGAATACCGAAAGTAAGACTAAAAAGAGTTGGGTGTAGGTCTGGGCGTATCGGACAGGCTGCTACACAGTTCCCACTCTCTGACGCTATCCTTCTGCTAACCGCCACGGGGACTTTTGGCTGCTCAGTTTCCTGCCTGGCCCGGTGCACCCCTCCTTAGCTAACCTGGTCGCCCAAGACTCCTCTTAAGCGACCATATTGATGACGATCTCAGTGCGGACGCCAGATCAACACAGGATGCTGCGAAACAGTACTCCCATCCTCAGACCATCCACTACACCCGGCCTCCAGGTCGCTGGATTACAGGAGCACGCCACCACTCCCAGCCGCCAGCGTAACTCTTTCAACCGCTACTTTACCTACAATCTGCGATGTCAACGAACTATTTTTTCTCCATACTCACAGCTTACTCGCCGATTTATCACGAAAACTAATGTGTATAGTGTACTTATTCATTTCTATCTTTCCGTTTCGACGAGAAAGTACACTGCTGCGTATGAAACGAACTGTTGTTACCTTGTGGATCCACGTTGCAGTTTCAGTCACGAATGCAATTCCTTCCTTCACTTAGAGAAAGAAAATACCACTTTGGTAACTAATGATACCGTCTTTAGCCGACACATGTACCCTCTCTTGGTATTGGTACGAAGAAAATATTGCACTCGATAGTGTCAACATCTTATTCTATTCTTTAATGCAGTTATTTTGCATTGAATAAGGAAATTCATTCTTTAGAAACACATCTAGAATGCTCATTGAGTACCATTTTATTTTGTCGAAAATGTGGAATCACGTAAAGTAAGTATTCAAATCTGCATGTGTCATTATTATATTTATAACGAATGCCGAATGTTTTTCTTTTACATCTCCGGTCTGCCACATTTTCTAACATAATTTCGATTACAGGCTGAGCAACGATAATTTCTTACACTCACGTCGTGGTTTATGTCTACAATTCGTAATCTCCCTCGTTCTCTCTGCTTTCAACTGTGAAACTGAGATGTCTCGAACGCTACACAGCGCATGCGTAAATCTTAGCGCTTCAAGGAGAGTGACGTGCCTCCTCAGTAGTCTCCATTTTCTTGATGCGGATGACAGGACGTCAAGCACCGCCTGTGAGTCACGAATGACCTCTTACTTTGAGAAGCAATCACTCCAGGAGGTTTTCTCCTTTGTGCCTGTAACCTGACCACTTGCGTGCAAGAAACACACATGTCCAATACTTGGAAATAAATTTCGACAGACATATATACTGAGAGATGATAGTTTTAGAAGTGTGTCAAATGTAGCCTCTCTTATATTTTGAAGTCACTAGTGAAGCAGCTCATCTCAGTTTGCAATTGAAAATACAACTCATGGAAAAATATGTAGTCAAGTCTTGAGATATGTGCCTGAATTTTGTAATGGCTGAATGCGGAATTCGACGAAAGGGTTACACTTTCTAGCAAATAATGTGTGCGTAATTGTTTGATCTAGGAAGAAATCGTAGGAATATGGGCGAATACCGAAAGTAAGACTAAAAAGAGTTGGGTGTAGGTCTGGGCGTATCGGACAGGCTGCTACACAGTTCCCACTCTCTGACGCTATCCTTCTGCTAACCGCCACGGGGACTTTTGGCTGCTCAGTTTCCTGCCTGGCCCGGTGCACCCCTCCTTAGCTAACCTGGTCGCCCAAGACTCCTCTTAAGCGACCATATTGATGACGATCTCAGTGCGGACGCCAGATCAACACAGGATGCTGCGAAACAGTACTCCCATCCTCAGACCATCCACTACAACCGGCCTCCAGGTCGCTGGATTACAGGAGCACGCCACCACTCCCAGCCGCCAGCGTAACTCTTTCAACCGCTACTTTACCTACAATCTGCGATGTCAACGAACTATTTTTTCTCCATACTCACAGCTTACTCGCCGATTTATCACGAAAACTAATGTGTATAGTGTACTTATTCATTTCTATCTTTCCGTTTCGACGAGAAAGTACACTGCTGCGTATGAAACGAACTGTTGTTACCTTGTGGATCCACGTTGCAGTTTCAGTCACGAATGCAATTCCTTCCTTCACTTAGAGAAAGAAAATACCACTTTGGTAACTAATGATACCGTCTTTAGCCGTCACATGTACCCTCTCTTGGTATTGGTGCGAAGAAAATATTGCACTCGATAGTGTCAACATCTTATTCTATTCTTTAATGCAGTTATTTTGCATTGAATAAGGAAATTCATTCTTTAGAAACACATCTAGAATGCTCATTGAGTGCCATTTTATTTTGTCGAAAATGTGGAATCACGTAAAGTAAGTATTCAAATCTGCATGTGTCATTATTATATTTATAACGAATGCCGAATGTTTTTCTTTTACATCTCCGGTCTGCCACATTTTCTAACATAATTTCGATTACAGGCTGAGCAACGATAATTTCTTACACTCACGTCGTGGTTTATGTCTACCATTCGTAATCTCCCTCGTTCTCTCTGCTTTCAACTGTGAAACTGAGATGTCTCGAACGCTACACAGCGCATGCGTAAATCTTAGCGCTTCAAGGAGAGTGACGTGCCTCCTCAGTAGTCTCCATGTTCTTGATGCGGATGACAGGACGTCAAGCACCGCCTGTGAGTCACGAATGACCTCTTACTTTGAGAAGCAATCACTCCAGGAGGTTTTCTCCTTTGTGCCTGTAACCTGACCACTTGCGTGCAAGAAACACACATGTCCAATACTTGGAAATAAATTTCGACAGACATATATACTGAGAGATGATAGTTTTAGAAGTGTGTCAAATGTAGCCTCTCTTATATTTTGAAGTCACTAGTGAAGCAGCTCATCTCAGTTTGCAATTGAAAATACAACTCATGGAAAAATATGTAGTCAAGTCTTGAGATCTGTGCCTGAATTTTGTAATGGCTGAATGCGGAATTCGACGAAAGGGTTACACTTTCTAGCAAATAATGTGTGCGTAATTGTTTGATCTAGGAAGAAATCGTAGGAATATGGGCGAATACCGAAAGTAAGACTAAAAAGAGTTGGGTGTAGGTCTGGGCGTATCGGACAGGCTGCTACACAGTTCCCACTCTCTGACGCTATCCTTCTGCTAACCGCCACGGGGACTTTTGGCTGCTCAGTTTCCTGCCTGGCCCGGTGCACCCCTCCTTAGCTAACCTGGTCGCCCAAGACTCCTCTTAAGCGACCATATTGATGACGATCTCAGTGCGGACGCCAGATCAACACAGGATGCTGCGAAACAGTACTCCCATCCTCAGACCATCCACTACACCCGGCCTCCAGGTCGCTGGATTACAGGAGCACGCCACCACTCCCAGCCGCCAGCGTAACTCTTTCAACCGCTACTTTACCTACAATCTGCGATGTCAACGAACTATTTTTTCTCCATACTCACAGCTTACTCGCCGATTTATCACGAAAACTAATGTGTATAGTGTACTTATTCATTTCTATCTTTCCGTTTCGACGAGAAAGTACACTGCTGCGTATGAAACGAACTGTTGTTACCTTGTGGATCCACGTTGCAGTTTCAGTCACGAATGCAATTCCTTCCTTCACTTAGAGAAAGAAAATACCACTTTGGTAACTAATGATACCGTCTTTAGCCGACACATGTACCCTCTCTTGGTATTGGTACGAAGAAAATATTGCACTCGATAGTGTCAACATCTTATTCTATTCTTTAATGCAGTTATTTTGCATTGAATAAGGAAATTCATTCTTTAGAAACACATCTAGAATGCTCATTGAGTACCATTTTATTTTGTCGAAAATGTGGAATCACGTAAAGTAAGTATTCAAATCTGCATGTGTCATTATTATATTTATAACGAATGCCGAATGTTTTTCTTTTACATCTCCGGTCTGCCACATTTTCTAACATAATTTCGATTACAGGCTGAGCAACGATAATTTCTTACACTCACGTCGTGGTTTATGTCTACAATTCGTAATCTCCCTCGTTCTCTCTGCTTTCAACTGTGAAACTGAGATGTCTCGAACGCTACACAGCGCATGCGTAAATCTTAGCGCTTCAAGGAGAGTGACGTGCCTCCTCAGTAGTCTCCATTTTCTTGATGCGGATGACAGGACGTCAAGCACCGCCTGTGAGTCACGAATGACCTCTTACTTTGAGAAGCAATCACTCCAGGAGGTTTTCTCCTTTGTGCCTGTAACCTGACCACTTGCGTGCAAGAAACACACATGTCCAATACTTGGAAATAAATTTCGACAGACATATATACTGAGAGATGATAGTTTTAGAAGTGTGTCAAATGTAGCCTCTCTTATATTTTGAAGTCACTAGTGAAGCAGCTCATCTCAGTTTGCAATTGAAAATACAACTCATGGAAAAATATGTAGTCAAGTCTTGAGATATGTGCCTGAATTTTGTAATGGCTGAATGCGGAATTCGACGAAAGGGTTACACTTTCTAGCAAATAATGTGTGCGTAATTGTTTGATCTAGGAAGAAATCGTAGGAATATGGGCGAATACCGAAAGTAAGACTAAAAAGAGTTGGGTGTAGGTCTGGGCGTATCGGACAGGCTGCTACACAGTTCCCACTCTCTGACGCTATCCTTCTGCTAACCGCCACGGGGACTTTTGGCTGCTCAGTTTCCTGCCTGGCCCGGTGCACCCCTCCTTAGCTAACCTGGTCGCCCAAGACTCCTCTTAAGCGACCATATTGATGACGATCTCAGTGCGGACGCCAGATCAACACAGGATGCTGCGAAACAGTACTCCCATCCTCAGACCATCCACTACACCCGGCCTCCAGGTCGCTGGATTACAGGAGCACGCCACCACTCCCAGCCGCCAGCGTAACTCTTTCAACCGCTACTTTACCTACAATCTGCGATGTCAACGAACTATTTTTTCTCCATACTCACAGCTTACTCGCCGATTTATCACGAAAACTAATGTGTATAGTGTACTTATTCATTTCTATCTTTCCGTTTCGACGAGAAAGTACACTGCTGCGTATGAAACGAACTGTTGTTACCTTGTGGATCCACGTTGCAGTTTCAGTCACGAATGCAATTCCTTCCTTCACTTAGAGAAAGAAAATACCACTTTGGTAACTAATGATACCGTCTTTAGCCGTCACATGTACCCTCTCTTGGTATTGGTGCGAAGAAAATATTGCACTCGATAGTGTCAACATCTTATTCTATTCTTTAATGCAGTTATTTTGCATTGAATAAGGAAATTCATTCTTTAGAAACACATCTAGAATGCTCATTGAGTGCCATTTTATTTTGTCGAAAATGTGGAATCACGTAAAGTAAGTATTCAAATCTGCATGTGTCATTATTATATTTATAACGAATGCCGAATGTTTTTCTTTTACATCTCCGGTCTGCCACATTTTCTAACATAATTTCGATTACAGGCTGAGCAACGATAATTTCTTACACTCACGTCGTGGTTTATGTCTACCATTCGTAATCTCCCTCGTTCTCTCTGCTTTCAACTGTGAAACTGAGATGTCTCGAACGCTACACAGCGCATGCGTAAATCTTAGCGCTTCAAGGAGAGTGACGTGCCTCCTCAGTAGTCTCCATGTTCTTGATGCGGATGACAGGACGTCAAGCACCGCCTGTGAGTCACGAATGACCTCTTACTTTGAGAAGCAATCACTCCAGGAGGTTTTCTCCTTTGTGCCTGTAACCTGACCACTTGCGTGCAAGAAACACACATGTCCAATACTTGGAAATAAATTTCGACAGACATATATACTGAGAGATGATAGTTTTAGAAGTGTGTCAAATGTAGCCTCTCTTATATTTTGAAGTCACTAGTGAAGCAGCTCATCTCAGTTTGCAATTGAAAATACAACTCATGGAAAAATATGTAGTCAAGTCTTGAGATATGTGCCTGAATTTTGTAATGGCTGAATGCGGAATTCGACGAAAGGGTTACACTTTCTAGCAAATAATGTGTGCGTAATTGTTTGATCTAGGAAGAAATCGTAGGAATATGGGCGAATACCGAAAGTAAGACTAAAAAGAGTTGGGTGTAGGTCTGGGCGTATCGGACAGGCTGCTACACAGTTCCCACTCTCTGACGCTATCCTTCTGCTAACCGCCACAGGGACTTTTGGCTGCTCAGTTTCCTGCCTGGCCCGGTGCACCCCTCCTTAGCTAACCTGGTCGCCCAAGACTCCTCTTAAGCGACCATATTGATGACGATCTCAGTGCGGACGCCAGATCAACACAGGATGCTGCGAAACAGTACTCCCATCCTCAGACCATCCACTACACCCGGCCTCCAGGTCGCTGGATTACAGGAGCACGCCACCACTCCCAGCCGCCAGCGTAACTCTTTCAACCGCTACTTTACCTACAATCTGCGATGTCAACGAACTATTTTTTCTCCATACTCACAGCTTACTCGCCGATTTATCACGAAAACTAATGTGTATAGTGTACTTATTCATTTCTATCTTTCCGTTTCGACGAGAAAGTACACTGCTGCGTATGAAACGAACTGTTGTTACCTTGTGGATCCACGTTGCAGTTTCAGTCACGAATGCAATTCCTTCCTTCACTTAGAGAAAGAAAATACCACTTTGGTAACTAATGATACCGTCTTTAGCCGACACATGTACCCTCTCTTGGTATTGGTACGAAGAAAATATTGCACTCGATAGTGTCAACATCTTATTCTATTCTTTAATGCAGTTATTTTGCATTGAATAAGGAAATTCATTCTTTAGAAACACATCTAGAATGCTCATTGAGTACCATTTTATTTTGTCGAAAATGTGGAATCACGTAAAGTAAGTATTCAAATCTGCATGTGTCATTATTATATTTATAACGAATGCCGAATGTTTTTCTTTTACATCTCCGGTCTGCCACATTTTCTAACATAATTTCGATTACAGGCTGAGCAACGATAATTTCTTACACTCACGTCGTGGTTTATGTCTACAATTCGTAATCTCCCTCGTTCTCTCTGCTTTCAACTGTGAAACTGAGATGTCTCGAACGCTACACAGCGCATGCGTAAATCTTAGCGCTTCAAGGAGAGTGACGTGCCTCCTCAGTAGTCTCCATGTTCTTGATGCGGAATGCGGAATTCGACGAAAGGGTTACACTTTCTAGCAAATAATGTGTGCGTAATTGTTTGATCTAGGAAGAAATCGTAGGAATATGGGCGAATACCGAAAGTAAGACTAAAAAGAGTTGGGTGTAGGTCTGGGCGTATCGGACAGGCTGCTACACAGTTCCCACTCTCTGACGCTATCCTTCTGCTAACCGCCACGGGGACTTTTGGCTGCTCAGTTTCCTGCCTGGCCCGGTGCACCCCTCCTTAGCTAACCTGGTCGCCCAAGACTCCTCTTAAGCGACCATATTGATGACGATCTCAGTGCGGACGCCAGATCAACACAGGATGCTGCGAAACAGTACTCCCATCCTCAGACCATCCACTACACCCGGCCTCCAGGTCGCTGGATTACAGGAGCACGCCACCACTCCCAGCCGCCAGCGTAACTCTTTCAACCGCTACTTTACCTACAATCTGCGATGTCAACGAACTATTTTTTCTCCATACTCACAGCTTACTCGCCGATTTATCACGAAAACTAATGTGTATAGTGTACTTATTCATTTCTATCTTTCCGTTTCGACGAGAAAGTACACTGCTGCGTATGAAACGAACTGTTGTTACCTTGTGGATCCACGTTGCAGTTTCAGTCACGAATGCAATTCCTTCCTTCACTTAGAGAAAGAAAATACCACTTTGGTAACTAATGATACCGTCTTTAGCCGACACATGTACCCTCTCTTGGTATTGGTACGAAGAAAATATTGCACTCGATAGTGTCAACATCTTATTCTATTCTTTAATGCAGTTATTTTGCATTGAATAAGGAAATTCATTCTTTAGAAACACATCTAGAATGCTCATTGAGTACCATTTTATTTTGTCGAAAATGTGGAATCACGTAAAGTAAGTATTCAAATCTGCATGTGTCATTATTATATTTATAACGAATGCCGAATGTTTTTCTTTTACATCTCCGGTCTGCCACATTTTCTAACATAATTTCGATTACAGGCTGAGCAACGATAATTTCTTACACTCACGTCGTGGTTTATGTCTACAATTCGTAATCTCCCTCGTTCTCTCTGCTTTCAACTGTGAAACTGAGATGTCTCGAACGCTACACAGCGCATGCGTAAATCTTAGCGCTTCAAGGAGAGTGACGTGCCTCCTCAGTAGTCTCCATTTTCTTGATGCGGATGACAGGACGTCAAGCACCGCCTGTGAGTCACGAATGACCTCTTACTTTGAGAAGCAATCACTCCAGGAGGTTTTCTCCTTTGTGCCTGTAACCTGACCACTTGCGTGCAAGAAACACACATGTCCAATACTTGGAAATAAATTTCGACAGACATATATACTGAGAGATGATAGTTTTAGAAGTGTGTCAAATGTAGCCTCTCTTATATTTTGAAGTCACTAGTGAAGCAGCTCATCTCAGTTTGCAATTGAAAATACAACTCATGGAAAAATATGTAGTCAAGTCTTGAGATATGTGCCTGAATTTTGTAATGGCTGAATGCGGAATTCGACGAAAGGGTTACACTTTCTAGCAAATAATGTGTGCGTAATTGTTTGATCTAGGAAGAAATCGTAGGAATATGGGCGAATACCGAAAGTAAGACTAAAAAGAGTTGGGTGTAGGTCTGGGCGTATCGGACAGGCTGCTACACAGTTCCCACTCTCTGACGCTATCCTTCTGCTAACCGCCACGGGGACTTTTGGCTGCTCAGTTTCCTGCCTGGCCCGGTGCACCCCTCCTTAGCTAACCTGGTCGCCCAAGACTCCTCTTAAGCGACCATATTGATGACGATCTCAGTGCGGACGCCAGATCAACACAGGATGCTGCGAAACAGTACTCCCATCCTCAGACCATCCACTACACCCGGCCTCCAGGTCGCTGGATTACAGGAGCACGCCACCACTCCCAGCCGCCAGCGTAACTCTTTCAACCGCTACTTTACCTACAATCTGCGATGTCAACGAACTATTTTTTCTCCATACTCACAGCTTACTCGCCGATTTATCACGAAAACTAATGTGTATAGTGTACTTATTCATTTCTATCTTTCCGTTTCGACGAGAAAGTACACTGCTGCGTATGAAACGAACTGTTGTTACCTTGTGGATCCACGTTGCAGTTTCAGTCACGAATGCAATTCCTTCCTTCACTTAGAGAAAGAAAAAACAACTTTGGTAACTAATGGTACCGTCTCTAGCCGGCACATGTGCCCTCTCTTGGTATTGTTGCGAAGAAAATATTGCACTCGATAGTGTCAACATCTTGTTCTATTCTTTAATGCAGTTATTTTGCATTGAATAAGGAAATTCATTCTTTAGAAACACATCTAGAATGCTCATTGAGTGCCATTTTATTTTGTCGAAAATGTGGAATCACGTAAAGTAAGTATTCAAATCTGCATGCGTCATCATTATATTTATAACGAATGCCGAATGTTTTTCTTTTACATCTCCGGTCTGCCACATTTTCTAACATAATTTCGATTACAGGCTGAGCAACGATAATTTCTTACACTCACGTCGTGGGTTATGTCTACCATTCGTAATCTCCCTCGTTCTCTCTGCTTTCAACTGTGAAACTGAGATGTCTCGAACGCTACACAGCGCATGCGTAAATCTTAGCGCTTCAAGGAGAGTGACGTGCCTCCTCAGTAGTCTCCATGTTCTTGATGCGGATGACAGGACGTCAAGCACCGCCTGTGAGTCACGAATGACCTCTTACTTTGAGAAGCAATCACTCCAGGAGGTTTTCTCCTTTGTGCCTGTAACCTGACCACTTGCGTGCAAGAAACACACATGTCCAATACTTGGAAATAAATTTCGACAGACATATATACTGAGAGATGATAGTTTTAGAAGTGTGTCAAATGTAGCCTCTCTTATATTTTGAAGTCACTAGTGAAGCAGCTCATCTCAGTTTGCAATTGAAAATACAACTCATGGAACAATATGTAGTCAAGTCTTGAGATCTGTGCCTGAATTTTGTAATGGCTGAATGCGGAATTCGACGAAAGGGTTACACTTTCTAGCAAATAATGTGTGCGTAATTGTTTGATCTAGGAAGAAATCGTAGGAATATGGGCGAATACCGAAAGTAAGACTAAAAAGAGTTGGGTGTAGGTCTGGGCGTATCGGACAGGCTGCTACACAGTTCCCACTCTCTGACGCTATCCTTCTGCTAACCGCCACGGGGACTTTTGGCTGCTCAGTTTCCTGCCTGGCCCGGTGCACCCCTCCTTAGCTAACCTGGTCGCCCAAGACTCCTCTTAAGCGACCATATTGATGACGATCTCAGTGCGGACGCCAGATCAACACAGGATGCTGCGAAACAGTACTCCCATCCTCAGACCATCCACTACACCCGGCCTCCAGGTCGCTGGATTACAGGAGCACGCCACCACTCCCAGCCGCCAGCGTAACTCTTTCAACCGCTACTTTACCTACAATCTGCGATGTCAACGAACTATTTTTTCTCCATACTCACAGCTTACTCGCCGATTTATCACGAAAACTAATGTGTATAGTGTACTTATTCATTTCTATCTTTCCGTTTCGACGAGAAAGTACACTGCTGCGTATGAAACGAACTGTTGTTACCTTGTGGATCCACGTTGCAGTTTCAGTCACGAATGCAATTCCTTCCTTCACTTAGAGAAAGAAAAAACAACTTTGGTAACTAATGGTACCGTCTCTAGCCGGCACATGTGCCCTCTCTTGGTATTGTTGCGAAGAAAATATTGCACTCGATAGTGTCAACATCTTGTTCTATTCTTTAATGCAGTTATTTTGCATTGAATAAGGAAATTCATTCTTTAGAAACACATCTAGAATGCTCATTGAGTGCCATTTTATTTTGTCGAAAATGTGGAATCACGTAAAGTAAGTATTCAAATCTGCATGCGTCATCATTATATTTATAACGAATGCCGAATGTTTTTCTTTTACATCTCCGGTCTGCCACATTTTCTAACATAATTTCGATTACAGGCTGAGCAACGATAATTTCTTACACTCACGTCGTGGGTTATGTCTACCATTCGTAATCTCCCTCGTTCTCTCTGCTTTCAACTGTGAAACTGAGATGTCTCGAACGCTACACAGCGCATGCGTAAATCTTAGCGCTTCAAGGAGAGTGACGTGCCTCCTCAGTAGTCTCCATGTTCTTGATGCGGATGACAGGACGTCAAGCACCGCCTGTGAGTCACGAATGACCTCTTACTTTGAGAAGCAATCACTCCAGGAGGTTTTCTCCTTTGTGCCTGTAACCTGACCACTTGCGTGCAAGAAACACACATGTCCAATACTTGGAAATAAATTTCGACAGACATATATACTGAGAGATGATAGTTTTAGAAGTGTGTCAAATGTAGCCTCTCTTATATTTTGAAGTCACTAGTGAAGCAGCTCATCTCAGTTTGCAATTGAAAATACAACTCATGGAACAATATGTAGTCAAGTCTTGAGATCTGTGCCTGAATTTTGTAATGGCTGAATGCGGAATTCGACGAAAGGGTTACACTTTCTAGCAAATAATGTGTGCGTAATTGTTTGATCTAGGAAGAAATCGTAGGAATATGGGCGAATACCGAAAGTAAGACTAAAAAGAGTTGGGTGTAGGTCTGGGCGTATCGGACAGGCTGCTACACAGTTCCCACTCTCTGACGCTATCCTTCTGCTAACCGCCACGGGGACTTTTGGCTGCTCAGTTTCCTGCCTGGCCCGGTGCACCCCTCCTTAGCTAACCTGGTCGCCCAAGACTCCTCTTAAGCGACCATATTGATGACGATCTCAGTGCGGACGCCAGATCAACACAGGATGCTGCGAAACAGTACTCCCATCCTCAGACCATCCACTACACCCGGCCTCCAGGTCGCTGGATTACAGGAGCACGCCACCACTCCCAGCCGCCAGCGTAACTCTTTCAACCGCTACTTTACCTACAATCTGCGATGTCAACGAACTATTTTTTCTCCATACTCACAGCTTACTCGCCGATTTATCACGAAAACTAATGTGTATAGTGTACTTATTCATTTCTATCTTTCCGTTTCGACGAGAAAGTACACTGCTGCGTATGAAACGAACTGTTGTTACCTTGTGGATCCACGTTGCAGTTTCAGTCACGAATGCAATTCCTTCCTTCACTTAGAGAAAGAAAAAACCACTTTGGTAACTAATGGTACCGTCTCTAGCCGTCACATGTACCCTCTCTTGGTATTGGTGCGAAGAAAATATTGCACTCGATAGTGTCAACATCTTATTCTATTCGTTAATGCAGTTATTTTGCATTGAATAAGGAAATTCATTCTTTAGAAACACATCTAGAATGCTCATTGAGTGCCATTTTAATTTGTCGAAAATGTGGAATCACGTAAAGTAAGTATTCAAATCTGCATGTGTCATTATTATATTTATAACGAATGCCGAATGTTTTTCTTTTACATCTCCGGTCTGCCACATTTTCTAACATAATTTCGATTACAGGCTGAGCAACGATAATTTCTTACACTCACGTCGTGGTTTATGTCTACCATTCGTAATCTCCCTCGTTCTCTCTGCTTTCAACTGTGAAACTGAGATGTCTCGAACGCTACACAGCGCATGCGTAAATCTTAGCGCTTCAAGGAGAGTGACGTGCCTCCTCAGTAGTCTCCATTTTCTTGATGCGGATGACAGGACGTCAAGCACCGCCTGTGAGTCACGAATGACCTCTTACTTTGAGAAGCAATCACTCCAGGAGGTTTTCTCCTTTGTGCCTGTAACCTGACCACTTGCGTGCAGGAAACACACATGTCCAATACTTGGAAATAAATTTCGACAGACATATATACTGAGAGATGATAGTTTTAGAAGTGTGTCAAATGTAGCCTCTCTTATATTTTGAAGTCACTAGTGAAGCAACTCATCTCAGTTTGCAATTGAAAATACAACTCATGGAAAAATATGTAGTCAAGTCTTGAGATATGTGCCTGAATTTTGTAATGGCTGAATGCGGAATTCGACGAAAGGGTTACACTTTCTAGCAAATAATGTGTGCGTAATTGTTTGATCTAGGAAGAAATCGTAGGAATATGGGCGAATACCGAAAGTAAGACTAAAAAGAGTTGGGTGTAGGTCTGGGCGTATCGGACAGGCTGCTACACAGTTCCCACTCTCTGACGCTATCCTTCTGCTAACCGCCACGGGGACTTTTGGCTGCTCAGTTTCCTGCCTGGCCCGGTGCACCCCTCCTTAGCTAACCTGGTCGCCCAAGACTCCTCTTAAGCGACCATATTGATGACGATCTCAGTGCGGACGCCAGATCAACACAGGATGCTGCGAAACAGTACTCCCATCCTCAGACCATCCACTACACCCGGCCTCCAGGTCGCTGGATTACAGGAGCACGCCACCACTCCCAGCCGCCAGCGTAACTCTTTCAACCGCTACTTTACCTACAATCTGCGATGTCAACGAACTATTTTTTCTCCATACTCACAGCTTACTCGCCGATTTATCACGAAAACTAATGTGTATAGTGTACTTATTCATTTCTATCTTTCCGTTTCGACGAGAAAGTACACTGCTGCGTATGAAACGAACTGTTGTTACCTTGTGGATCCACGTTGCAGTTTCAGTCACGAATGCAATTCCTTCCTTCACTTAGAGAAAGAAAAAACCACTTTGGTAACTAATGATACCGTCTTTAGCCGTCTCATGTACCCTCTCTTGGTATTGGTGCGAAGAAAATATTGCACTCGATAGTGTCAACACCTTATTCTATTCTTTAATGCAGTTATTTTGCATTGAAAAAGGAAATTCATTCTTTAGAAACACATCTAGAATGCTCATTGAGTACCATTTTATTTTGTCGAAAATGTGGAATCACGTAAAGTAAGTATTCAAATCTGCATGTGTCATTATTATATTTATAACGAATGCCGAATGTTTTTCTTTTACATCTCCGGTCTGCCACATTTTCTAACATAATTTCGATTACAGGCTGAGCAACGATAATTTCTTACACTCACGTCGTGGTTTATGTCTACCATTCGTAATCTCCCTCGTTCTCTCTGCTTTCAACTGTGAAACTGAGATGTCTCGAACGCTACACAGCGCATGCGTAAATCTTAGCGCTTCAAGGAGAGTGACGTGCCTCCTCAGTAGTCTCCATGTTCTTGATGCGGATGACAGGACGTCAAGCACCGCCTGTGAGTCACGAATGACCTCTTACTTTGAGAAGCAATCACTCCAGGAGGTTTTCTCCTTTGTGCCTGTAACCTGACCACTTGCGTGCAAGAAACACACATGTCCAATACTTGGAAATAAATTTCGACAGACATATATACTGAGAGATGATAGTTTTAGAAGTGTGTCAAATGTAGCCTCTCTTATATTTTGAAGTCACTAGTGAAGCAGCTCATCACAGTTTGCAATTGAAAATACAACTCATGGAAAAATATGTAGTCAAGTCTTGAGATATGTGCCTGAATTTTGTAATGGCTGAATGCGGAATTCGACGAAAGGGTTACACTTTCTAGCAAATAATGTGTGCGTAATTGTTTGATCTAGGAAGAAATCGTAGGAATATGGGCGAATACCGAAAGTAAGACTAAAAAGAGTTGGGTGTAGGTCTGGGCGTATCGGACAGGCTGCTACACAGTTCCCACTCTCTGACGCTATCCTTCTGCTAACCGCCACGGGGACTTTTGGCTGCTCAGTTTCCTGCCTGGCCCGGTGCACCCCTCCTTAGCTAACCTGGTCGCCCAAGACTCCTCTTAAGCGACCATATTGATGACGATCTCAGTGCGGACGCCAGATCAACACAGGATGCTGCGAAACAGTACTCCCATCCTCAGACCATCCACTACACCCGGCCTCCAGGTCGCTGGATTACAGGAGCACGCCACCACTCCCAGCCGCCAGCGTAACTCTTTCAACCGCTACTTTACCTACAATCTGCGATGTCAACGAACTATTTTTTCTCCATACTCACAGCTTACTCGCCGATTTATCACGAAAACTAATGTGTATAGTGTACTTATTCATTTCTATCTTTCCGTTTCGACGAGAAAGTACACTGCTGCGTATGAAACGAACTGTTGTTACCTTGTGGATCCACGTTGCAGTTTCAGTCACGAATGCAATTCCTTCCTTCACTTAGAGAAAGAAAAAACCACTTTGGTAACTAATGATACCGTCTCTAGCCGTCACATGTACCCTCTCTTGGTATTGGTGCGAAGAAAATATTGCACTCGATAGTGTCAACACCTTATTCTATTCTTTAATGCAGTTATTTTGCATTGAAAAAGGAAATTCTTTCTTTAGAAACACATCTAGAATGCTCATTGAGTACCATTTTATTTTGTCGAAAATGTGGAATCACGTAAAGTAAGTATTCAAATCTGCATGTGTCATCATTATATTTATAACGAATGCCGAATGTTTTTCTTTTACATCTCCGGTCTGCCACATTTTCTAACATAATTTCGATTACAGGCTGAGCAACGATAATTTCTTTCACTCACGTCGTGGTTTATGTCTACCATTCGTAATCTCCCTCGTTCTCTCTGCTTTCAACTGTGAAACTGAGATGTCTCGAACGCTACACAGCGCATGCGTAAATCTTAGCGCTTCAAGGAGAGTGACGTGCCTCCTCAGTAGTCTCCATGTTCTTGATGCGGATGACAGGACGTCAAGCACCGCCTGTGAGTCACGAATGACCTCTTACTTTGAGAAGCAATCACTCCAGGAGGTTTTCTCCTTTGTGCCTGTAACCTGACCACTTGCGTGCAAGAAACACACATGTCCAATACTTGGAAATAAATTTCGACAGACATATATACTGAGAGATGATAGTTTTAGAAGTGTGTCAAATGTAGCCTCTCTTATATTTTGAAGTCACTAGTGAAGCAGCTCATCTCAGTTTGCAATTGAAAATACAACTCATGGAAAAATATGTAGTCAAGTCTTGAGATCTGTGCCTGAATTTTGTAATGGCTGAATGCGGAATTCGACGAAAGGGTTACACTTTCTAGCAAATAATGTGTGCGTAATTGTTTGATCTAGGAAGAAATCGTAGGAATATGGGCGAATACCGAAAGTAAGACTAAAAAGAGTTGGGTGTAGGTCTGGGCGTATCGGACAGGCTGCTACACAGTTCCCACTCTCTGACGCTATCCTTCTGCTAACCGCCACGGGGACTTTTGGCTGCTCAGTTTCCTGCCTGGCCCGGTGCACCCCTCCTTAGCTAACCTGGTCGCCCAAGACTCCTCTTAAGCGACCATATTGATGACGATCTCAGTGCGGACGCCAGATCAACACAGGATGCTGCGAAACAGTACTCCCATCCTCAGACCATCCACTACACCCGGCCTCCAGGTCGCTGGATTACAGGAGCACGCCACCACTCCCAGCCGCCAGCGTAACTCTTTCAACCGCTACTTTACCTACAATCTGCGATGTCAACGAACTATTTTTTCTCCATACTCACAGCTTACTCGCCGATTTATCACGAAAACTAATGTGTATAGTGTACTTATTCATTTCTATCTTTCCGTTTCGACGAGAAAGTACACTGCTGCGTATGAAACGAACTGTTGTTACCTTGTGGATCCACGTTGCAGTTTCAGTCACGAATGCAATTCCTTCCTTCACTTAGAGAAAGAAAAAACCACTTTGGTAACTAATGATACCGTCTTTAGCCGTCTCATGTACCCTCTCTTGGTATTGGTGCGAAGAAAATATTGCACTCGATAGTGTCAACACCTTATTCTATTCTTTAATGCAGTTATTTTGCATTGAAAAAGGAAATTCATTCTTTAGAAACACATCTAGAATGCTCATTGAGTACCATTTTATTTTGTCGAAAATGTGGAATCACGTAAAGTAAGTATTCAAATCTGCATGTGTCATTATTATATTTATAACGAATGCCGAATGTTTTTCTTTTACATCTCCGGTCTGCCACATTTTCTAACATAATTTCGATTACAGGCTGAGCAACGATAATTTCTTACACTCACGTCGTGGTTTATGTCTACCATTCGTAATCTCCCTCGTTCTCTCTGCTTTCAACTGTGAAACTGAGATGTCTCGAACGCTACACAGCGCATGCGTAAATCTTAGCGCTTCAAGGAGAGTGACGTGCCTCCTCAGTAGTCTCCATGTTCTTGATGCGGATGACAGGACGTCAAGCACCGCCTGTGAGTCACGAATGACCTCTTACTTTGAGAAGCAATCACTCCAGGAGGTTTTCTCCTTTGTGCCTGTAACCTGACCACTTGCGTGCAAGAAACACACATGTCCAATACTTGGAAATAAATTTCGACAGACATATATACTGAGAGATGATAGTTTTAGAAGTGTGTCAAATGTAGCCTCTCTTATATTTTGAAGTCACTAGTGAAGCAGCTCATCTCAGTTTGCAATTGAAAATACAACTCATGGAAAAATATGTAGTCAAGTCTTGAGATCTGTGCCTGAATTTTGTAATGGCTGAATGCGGAATTCGACGAAAGGGTTACACTTTCTAGCAAATAATGTGTGCGTAATTGTTTGATCTAGGAAGAAATCGTAGGAATATGGGCGAATACCGAAAGTAAGACTAAAAAGAGTTGGGTGTAGGTCTGGGCGTATCGGACAGGCTGCTACACAGTTCCCACTCTCTGACGCTATCCTTCTGCTAACCGCCACGGGGACTTTTGGCTGCTCAGTTTCCTGCCTGGCCCGGTGCACCCCTCCTTAGCTAACCTGGTCGCCCAAGACTCCTCTTAAGCGACCATATTGATGACGATCTCAGTGCGGACGCCAGATCAACACAGGATGCTGCGAAACAGTACTCCCATCCTCAGACCATCCACTACACCCGGCCTCCAGGTCGCTGGATTACAGGAGCACGCCACCACTCCCAGCCGCCAGCGTAACTCTTTCAACCGCTACTTTACCTACAATCTGCGATGTCAACGAACTATTTTTTCTCCATACTCACAGCTTACTCGCCGATTTATCACGAAAACTAATGTGTATAGTGTACTTATTCATTTCTATCTTTCCGTTTCGACGAGAAAGTACACTGCTGCGTATGAAACGAACTGTTGTTACCTTGTGGATCCACGTTGCAGTTTCAGTCACGAATGCAATTCCTTCCTTCACTTAGAGAAAGAAAAAACCACTTTGGTAACTAATGATACCGTCTCTAACCGTCACATGTACCCTCTCTTGGTATTGGTGCGAAGAAAATATTGCACTCGATAGTGTCAACACCTTATTCTATTCTTTAATGCAGTTATTTTGCATTGAAAAAGGAAATTCTTTCTTTAGAAACACATCTAGAATGCTCATTGAGTACCATTTTATTTTGTCGAAAATGTGGAATCACGTAAAGTAAGTATTCAAATCTGCATGTGTCATCATTATATTTATAACGAATGCCGAATGTTTTTCTTTTACATCTCCGGTCTGCCACATTTTCTAACATAATTTCGATTACAGGCTGAGCAACGATAATTTCTTTCACTCACGTCGTGGTTTATGTCTACCATTCGTAATCTCCCTCGTTCTCTCTGCTTTCAACTGTGAAACTGAGATGTCTCGAACGCTACACAGCGCATGCGTAAATCTTAGCGCTTCAAGGAGAGTGACGTGCCTCCTCAGTAGTCTCCATTTTCTTGATGCGGATGACAGGACGTCAAGCACCGCCTGTGAGTCACGAATGACCTCTTACTTTGAGAAGCAATCACTCCAGGAGGTTTTCTCCTTTGTGCCTGTAACCTGACCACTTGCGTGCAAGAAACACACATGTCCAATACTTGGAAATAAATTTCGACAGACATATATACTGAGAGATGATAGTTTTAGAAGTGTGTCAAATGTAGCCTCTCTTATATTTTGAAGTCACTAGTGAAGCAGCTCATCTCAGTTTGCAATTGAAAATACAACTCATGGAAAAATATGTAGTCAAGTCTTGAGATCTGTGCCTGAATTTTGTAATGGCTGAATGCGGAATTCGACGAAAGGGTTACACTTTCTAGCAAATAATGTGTGCGTAATTGTTTGATCTAGGAAGAAATCGTAGGAATATGGGCGAATACCGAAAGTAAGACTAAAAAGAGTTGGGTGTAGGTCTGGGCGTATCGGACAGGCTGCTACACAGTTCCCACTCTCTGACGCTATCCTTCTGCTAACCGCCACGGGGACTTTTGGCTGCTCAGTTTCCTGCCTGGCCCGGTGCACCCCTCCTTAGCTAACCTGGTCGCCCAAGACTCCTCTTAAGCGACCATATTGATGACGATCTTAGTGCGGACGCCAGATCAACACAGGATGCTGCGAAACAGTACTCCCATCCTCAGACCATCCACTACACCCGGCCTCCAGGTCGCTGGATTACAGGAGCACGCCACCACTCCCAGCCGCCAGCGTAACTCTTTCAACCGCTACTTTACCTACAATCTGCGATGTCAACGAACTATTTTTTCTCCATACTCACAGCTTACTCGCCGATTTATCACGAAAACTAATGTGTATAGTGTACTTATTCATTTCTATCTTTCCGTTTCGACGAGAAAGTACACTGCTGCGTATGAAACGAACTGTTGTTACCTTGTGGATCCACGTTGCAGTTTCAGTCACGAATGCAATTCCTTCCTTCACTTAGAGAAAGAAAAAACCACTTTGGTAACTAATGATACCGTCTTTAGCCGTCTCATGTACCCTCTCTTGGTATTGGTGCGAAGAAAATATTGCACTCGATAGTGTCAACACCTTATTCTATTCTTTAATGCAGTTATTTTGCATTGAAAAAGGAAATTCATTCTTTAGAAACACATCTAGAATGCTCATTGAGTACCATTTTATTTTGTCGAAAATGTGGAATCACGTAAAGTAAGTATTCAAATCTGCATGTGTCATTATTATATTTATAACGAATGCCGAATGTTTTTCTTTTACATCTCCGGTCTGCCACATTTTCTAACATAATTTCGATTACAGGCTGAGCAACGATAATTTCTTACACTCACGTCGTGGTTTATGTCTACCATTCGTAATCTCCCTCGTTCTCTCTGCTTTCAACTGTGAAACTGAGATGTCTCGAACGCTACACAGCGCATGCGTAAATCTTAGCGCTTCAAGGAGAGTGACGTGCCTCCTCAGTAGTCTCCATGTTCTTGATGCGGATGACAGGACGTCAAGCACCGCCTGTGAGTCACGAATGACCTCTTACTTTGAGAAGCAATCACTCCAGGAGGTTTTCTCCTTTGTGCCTGTAACCTGACCACTTGCGTGCAAGAAACACACATGTCCAATACTTGGAAATAAATTTCGACAGACATATATACTGAGAGATGATAGTTTTAGAAGTGTGTCAAATGTAGCCTCTCTTATATTTTGAAGTCACTAGTGAAGCAGCTCATCTCAGTTTGCAATTGAAAATACAACTCATGGAAAAATATGTAGTCAAGTCTTGAGATCTGTGCCTGAATTTTGTAATGGCTGAATGCGGAATTCGACGAAAGGGTTACACTTTCTAGCAAATAATGTGTGCGTAATTGTTTGATCTAGGAAGAAATCGTAGGAATATGGGCGAATACCGAAAGTAAGACTAAAAAGAGTTGGGTGTAGGTCTGGGCGTATCGGACAGGCTGCTACACAGTTCCCACTCTCTGACGCTATCCTTCTGCTAACCGCCACGGGGACTTTTGGCTGCTCAGTTTCCTGCCTGGCCCGGTGCACCCCTCCTTAGCTAACCTGGTCGCCCAAGACTCCTCTTAAGCGACCATATTGATGACGATCTCAGTGCGGACGCCAGATCAACACAGGATGCTGCGAAACAGTACTCCCATCCTCAGACCATCCACTACACCCGGCCTCCAGGTCGCTGGATTACAGGAGCACGCCACCACTCCCAGCCGCCAGCGTAACTCTTTCAACCGCTACTTTACCTACAATCTGCGATGTCAACGAACTATTTTTTCTCCATACTCACAGCTTACTCGCCGATTTATCACGAAAACTAATGTGTATAGTGTACTTATTCATTTCTATCTTTCCGTTTCGACGAGAAAGTACACTGCTGCGTATGAAACGAACTGTTGTTACCTTGTGGATCCACGTTGCAGTTTCAGTCACGAATGCAATTCCTTCCTTCACTTAGAGAAAGAAAAAACCACTTTGGTAACTAATGATACCGTCTCTAGCCGTCACATGTACCCTCTCTTGGTATTGGTGCGAAGAAAATATTGCACTCGATAGTGTCAACACCTTATTCTATTCTTTAATGCAGTTATTTTGCATTGAAAAAGGAAATTCTTTCTTTAGAAACACATCTAGAATGCTCATTGAGTACCATTTTATTTTGTCGAAAATGTGGAATCACGTAAAGTAAGTATTCAAATCTGCATGTGTCATCATTATATTTATAACGAATGCCGAATGTTTTTCTTTTACATCTCCGGTCTGCCACATTTTCTAACATAATTTCGATTACAGGCTGAGCAACGATAATTTCTTTCACTCACGTCGTGGTTTATGTCTACCATTCGTAATCTCCCTCGTTCTCTCTGCTTTCAACTGTGAAACTGAGATGTCTCGAACGCTACACAGCGCATGCGTAAATCTTAGCGCTTCAAGGAGAGTGACGTGCCTCCTCAGTAGTCTCCATTTTCTTGATGCGGATGACAGGACGTCAAGCACCGCCTGTGAGTCACGAATGACCTCTTACTTTGAGAAGCAATCACTCCAGGAGGTTTTCTCCTTTGTGCCTGTAACCTGACCACTTGCGTGCAAGAAACACACATGTCCAATACTTGGAAATAAATTTCGACAGACATATATACTGAGAGATGATAGTTTTAGAAGTGTGTCAAATGTAGCCTCTCTTATATTTTGAAGTCACTAGTGAAGCAGCTCATCTCAGTTTGCAATTGAAAATACAACTCATGGAAAAATATGTAGTCAAGTCTTGAGATCTGTGCCTGAATTTTGTAATGGCTGAATGCGGAATTCGACGAAAGGGTTACACTTTCTAGCAAATAATGTGTGCGTAATTGTTTGATCTAGGAAGAAATCGTAGGAATATGGGCGAATACCGAAAGTAAGACTAAAAAGAGTTGGGTGTAGGTCTGGGCGTATCGGACAGGCTGCTACACAGTTCCCACTCTCTGACGCTATCCTTCTGCTAACCGCCACGGGGACTTTTGGCTGCTCAGTTTCCTGCCTGGCCCGGTGCACCCCTCCTTAGCTAACCTGGTCGCCCAAGACTCCTCTTAAGCGACCATATTGATGACGATCTCAGTGCGGACGCCAGATCAACACAGGATGCTGCGAAACAGTACTCCCATCCTCAGACCATCCACTACACCCGGCCTCCAGGTCGCTGGATTACAGGAGCACGCCACCACTCCCAGCCGCCAGCGTAACTCTTTCAACCGCTACTTTACCTACAATCTGCGATGTCAACGAACTATTTTTTCTCCATACTCACAGCTTACTCGCCGATTTATCACGAAAACTAATGTGTATAGTGTACTTATTCATTTCTATCTTTCCGTTTCGACGAGAAAGTACACTGCTGCGTATGAAACGAACTGTTGTTACCTTGTGGATCCACGTTGCAGTTTCAGTCACGAATGCAATTCCTTCCTTCACTTAGAGAAAGAAAAAACCACTTTGGTAACTAATGGTACCGTCTCTAGCCGTCACATGTACCCTCTCTTGGTATTGGTGCGAAGAAAATATTGCACTCGATAGTGTCAACATCTTATTCTATTCGTTAATGCAGTTATTTTGCATTGAATAAGGAAATTCATTCTTTAGAAACACATCTAGAATGCTCATTGAGTACCATTTTAATTTGTCGAAAATGTGGAATCACGTAAAGTAAGTATTCAAATCTGCATGTGTCATTATTATATTTATAACGAATGCCGAATGTTTTTCTTTTACATCTCCGGTCTGCCACATTTTCTAACATAATTTCGATTACAGGCTGAGCAACGATAATTTCTTTCACTCACGTCGTGGTTTATGTCTACCATTCGTAATCTCCCTCGTTCTCTCTGCTTTCAACTGTGAAACTGAGATGTCTCGAACGCTACACAGCGCATGCGTAAATCTTAGCGCTTCAAGGAGAGTGACGTGCCTCCTCAGTAGTCTCCATTTTCTTGATGCGGATGACAGGACGTCAAGCACCGCCTGTGAGTCACGAATGACCTCTTACTTTGAGAAGCAATCACTCCAGGAGGTTTTCTCCTTTGTGCCTGTAACCTGACCACTTGCGTGCAGGAAACACACATGTCCAATACTTGGAAATAAATTTCGACAGACATATATACTGAGAGATGATAGTTTTAGAAGTGTGTCAAATGTAGCCTCTCTTATATTTTGAAGTCACTAGTGAAGCAGCTCATCTCAGTTTGCAATTGAAAATACAACTCATGGAAAAATATGTAGTCAAGTCTTGAGATATGTGCCTGAATTTTGTAATGGCTGAATGCGGAATTCGACGAAAGGGTTACACTTTCTAGCAAATAATGTGTGCGTAATTGTTTGATCTAGGAAGAAATCGTAGGAATATGGGCGAATACCGAAAGTAAGACTAAAAAGAGTTGGGTGTAGGTCTGGGCGTATCGGACAGGCTGCTACACAGTTCCCACTCTCTGACGCTATCCTTCTGCTAACCGCCACGGGGACTTTTGGCTGCTCAGTTTCCTGCCTGGCCCGGTGCACCCCTCCTTAGCTAACCTGGTCGCCCAAGACTCCTCTTAAGCGACCATATTGATGACGATCTCAGTGCGGACGCCAGATCAACACAGGATGCTGCGAAACAGTACTCCCATCCTCAGACCATCCACTACACCCGGCCTCCAGGTCGCTGGATTACAGGAGCACGCCACCACTCCCAGCCGCCAGCGTAACTCTTTCAACCGCTACTTTACCTACAATCTGCGATGTCAACGAACTATTTTTTCTCCATACTCACAGCTTACTCGCCGATTTATCACGAAAACTAATGTGTATAGTGTACTTATTCATTTCTATCTTTCCGTTTCGACGAGAAAGTACACTGCTGCGTATGAAACGAACTGTTGTTACCTTGTGGATCCACGTTGCAGTTTCAGTCACGAATGCAATTCCTTCCTTCACTTAGAGAAAGAAAAAACCACTTTGGTAACTAATGGTACCGTCTCTAGCCGTCACATGTACCCTCTCTTGGTATTGGTGCGAAGAAAATATTGCACTCGATAGTGTCAACATCTTATTCTATTCTTTAATGCAGTTATTTTGCATTGAATAAGGAAATTCATTCTTTAGAAACACATCTAGAATGCTCATTGAGTGCCATTTTATTTTGTCGAAAATGTGGAATCACGTAAAGTAAGTATTCAAATCTGCATGTGTCATTATTATATTTATAACGAATGCCGAATGTTTTTCTTTTACATCTCCGGTCTGCCACATTTTCTAACATAATTTCGATTACAGGCTGAGCAACGATAATTTCTTACACTCACGTCGTGGTTTATGTCTACCATTCGTAATCTCCCTCGTTCTCTCTGCTTTCAACTGTGAAACTGAGATGTCTCGAACGCTACACAGCGCATGCGTAAATCTTAGCGCTTCAAGGAGAGTGACGTGCCTCCTCAGTAGTCTCCATGTTCTTGATGCGGATGACAGGACGTCAAGCACCGCCTGTGAGTCACGAATGACCTCTTACTTTGAGAAGCAATCACTCCAGGAGGTTTTCTCCTTTGTGCCTGTAACCTGACCACTTGCGTGCAAGAAACACACATGTCCAATACTTGGAAATAAATTTCGACAGACATATATACTGAGAGATGATAGTTTTAGAAGTGTGTCAAATGTAGCCTCTCTTATATTTTGAAGTCACTAGTGAAGCAGCTCATCTCAGTTTGCAATTGAAAATACAACTCATGGAAAAATATGTAGTCAAGTCTTGAGATCTGTGCCTGAATTTTGTAATGGCTGAATGCGGAATTCGACGAAAGGGTTACACTTTCTAGCAAATAATGTGTGCGTAATTGTTTGATCTAGGAAGAAATCGTAGGAATATGGGCGAATACCGAAAGTAAGACTAAAAAGAGTTGGGTGTAGGTCTGGGCGTATCGGACAGGCTGCTACACAGTTCCCACTCTCTGACGCTATCCTTCTGCTAACCGCCACGGGGACTTTTGGCTGCTCAGTTTCCTGCCTGGCCCGGTGCACCCCTCCTTAGCTAACCTGGTCGCCCAAGACTCCTCTTAAGCGACCATATTGATGACGATCTCAGTGCGGACGCCAGATCAACACAGGATGCTGCGAAACAGTACTCCCATCCTCAGACCATCCACTACACCCGGCCTCCAGGTCGCTGGATTACAGGAGCACGCCACCACTCCCAGCCGCCAGCGTAACTCTTTCAACCGCTACTTTACCTACAATCTGCGATGTCAACGAACTATTTTTTCTCCATACTCACAGCTTACTCGCCGATTTATCACGAAAACTAATGTGTATAGTGTACTTATTCATTTCTATCTTTCCGTTTCGACGAGAAAGTACACTGCTGCGTATGAAACGAACTGTTGTTACCTTGTGGATCCACGTTGCAGTTTCAGTCACGAATGCAATTCCTTCCTTCACTTAGAGAAAGAAAAAACCACTTTGGTAACTAATGATACCGTCTCTAGCCGTCACATGTACCCTCTCTTGGTATTGGTGCGAAGAAAATATTGCACTCGATAGTGTCAACACCTTATTCTATTCTTTAATGCAGTTATTTTGCATTGAAAAAGGAAATTCTTTCTTTAGAAACACATCTAGAATGCTCATTGAGTACCATTTTATTTTGTCGAAAATGTGGAATCACGTAAAGTAAGTATTCAAATCTGCATGTGTCATCATTATATTTATAACGAATGCCGAATGTTTTTCTTTTACATCTCCGGTCTGCCACATTTTCTAACATAATTTCGATTACAGGCTGAGCAACGATAATTTCTTTCACTCACGTCGTGGTTTATGTCTACCATTCGTAATCTCCCTCGTTCTCTCTGCTTTCAACTGTGAAACTGAGATGTCTCGAACGCTACACAGCGCATGCGTAAATCTTAGCGCTTCAAGGAGAGTGACGTGCCTCCTCAGTAGTCTCCATGTTCTTGATGCGGATGACAGGACGTCAAGCACCGCCTGTGAGTCACGAATGACCTCTTACTTTGAGAAGCAATCACTCCAGGAGGTTTTCTCCTTTGTGCCTGTAACCTGACCACTTGCGTGCAAGAAACACACATGTCCAATACTTGGAAATAAATTTCGACAGACATATATACTGAGAGATGATAGTTTTAGAAGTGTGTCAAATGTAGCCTCTCTTATATTTTGAAGTCACTAGTGAAGCAGCTCATCTCAGTTTGCAATTGAAAATACAACTCATGGAAAAATATGTAGTCAAGTCTTGAGATCTGTGCCTGAATTTTGTAATGGCTGAATGCGGAATTCGACGAAAGGGTTACACTTTCTAGCAAATAATGTGTGCGTAATTGTTTGATCTAGGAAGAAATCGTAGGAATATGGGCGAATACCGAAAGTAAGACTAAAAAGAGTTGGGTGTAGGTCTGGGCGTATCGGACAGGCTGCTACACAGTTCCCACTCTCTGACGCTATCCTTCTGCTAACCGCCACGGGGACTTTTGGCTGCTCAGTTTCCTGCCTGGCCCGGTGCACCCCTCCTTAGCTAACCTGGTCGCCCAAGACTCCTCTTAAGCGACCATATTGATGACGATCTCAGTGCGGACGCCAGATCAACACAGGATGCTGCGAAACAGTACTCCCATCCTCAGACCATCCACTACACCCGGCCTCCAGGTCGCTGGATTACAGGAGCACGCCACCACTCCCAGCCGCCAGCGTAACTCTTTCAACCGCTACTTTACCTACAATCTGCGATGTCAACGAACTATTTTTTCTCCATACTCACAGCTTACTCGCCGATTTATCACGAAAACTAATGTGTATAGTGTACTTATTCATTTCTATCTTTCCGTTTCGACGAGAAAGTACACTGCTGCGTATGAAACGAACTGTTGTTACCTTGTGGATCCACGTTGCAGTTTCAGTCACGAATGCAATTCCTTCCTTCACTTAGAGAAAGAAAAAACCACTTTGGTAACTAATGATACCGTCTTTAGCCGTCTCATGTACCCTCTCTTGGTATTGGTGCGAAGAAAATATTGCACTCGATAGTGTCAACACCTTATTCTATTCTTTAATGCAGTTATTTTGCATTGAAAAAGGAAATTCATTCTTTAGAAACACATCTAGAATGCTCATTGAGTACCATTTTATTTTGTCGAAAATGTGGAATCACGTAAAGTAAGTATTCAAATCTGCATGTGTCATTATTATATTTATAACGAATGCCGAATGTTTTTCTTTTACATCTCCGGTCTGCCACATTTTCTAACATAATTTCGATTACAGGCTGAGCAACGATAATTTCTTACACTCACGTCGTGGTTTATGTCTACCATTCGTAATCTCCCTCGTTCTCTCTGCTTTCAACTGTGAAACTGAGATGTCTCGAACGCTACACAGCGCATGCGTAAATCTTAGCGCTTCAAGGAGAGTGACGTGCCTCCTCAGTAGTCTCCATGTTCTTGATGCGGATGACAGGACGTCAAGCACCGCCTGTGAGTCACGAATGACCTCTTACTTTGAGAAGCAATCACTCCAGGAGGTTTTCTCCTTTGTGCCTGTAACCTGACCACTTGCGTGCAAGAAACACACATGTCCAATACTTGGAAATAAATTTCGACAGACATATATACTGAGAGATGATAGTTTTAGAAGTGTGTCAAATGTAGCCTCTCTTATATTTTGAAGTCACTAGTGAAGCAGCTCATCTCAGTTTGCAATTGAAAATACAACTCATGGAAAAATATGTAGTCAAGTCTTGAGATCTGTGCCTGAATTTTGTAATGGCTGAATGCGGAATTCGACGAAAGGGTTACACTTTCTAGCAAATAATGTGTGCGTAATTGTTTGATCTAGGAAGAAATCGTAGGAATATGGGCGAATACCGAAAGTAAGACTAAAAAGAGTTGGGTGTAGGTCTGGGCGTATCGGACAGGCTGCTACACAGTTCCCACTCTCTGACGCTATCCTTCTGCTAACCGCCACGGGGACTTTTGGCTGCTCAGTTTCCTGCCTGGCCCGGTGCACCCCTCCTTAGCTAACCTGGTCGCCCAAGACTCCTCTTAAGCGACCATATTGATGACGATCTCAGTGCGGACGCCAGATCAACACAGGATGCTGCGAAACAGTACTCCCATCCTCAGACCATCCACTACACCCGGCCTCCAGGTCGCTGGATTACAGGAGCACGCCACCACTCCCAGCCGCCAGCGTAACTCTTTCAACCGCTACTTTACCTACAATCTGCGATGTCAACGAACTATTTTTTCTCCATACTCACAGCTTACTCGCCGATTTATCACGAAAACTAATGTGTATAGTGTACTTATTCATTTCTATCTTTCCGTTTCGACGAGAAAGTACACTGCTGCGTATGAAACGAACTGTTGTTACCTTGTGGATCCACGTTGCAGTTTCAGTCACGAATGCAATTCCTTCCTTCACTTAGAGAAAGAAAAAACCACTTTGGTAACTAATGATACCGTCTCTAACCGTCACATGTACCCTCTCTTGGTATTGGTGCGAAGAAAATATTGCACTCGATAGTGTCAACACCTTATTCTATTCTTTAATGCAGTTATTTTGCATTGAAAAAGGAAATTCTTTCTTTAGAAACACATCTAGAATGCTCATTGAGTACCATTTTATTTTGTCGAAAATGTGGAATCACGTAAAGTAAGTATTCAAATCTGCATGTGTCATCATTATATTTATAACGAATGCCGAATGTTTTTCTTTTACATCTCCGGTCTGCCACATTTTCTAACATAATTTCGATTACAGGCTGAGCAACGATAATTTCTTTCACTCACGTCGTGGTTTATGTCTACCATTCGTAATCTCCCTCGTTCTCTCTGCTTTCAACTGTGAAACTGAGATGTCTCGAACGCTACACAGCGCATGCGTAAATCTTAGCGCTTCAAGGAGAGTGACGTGCCTCCTCAGTAGTCTCCATTTTCTTGATGCGGATGACAGGACGTCAAGCACCGCCTGTGAGTCACGAATGACCTCTTACTTTGAGAAGCAATCACTCCAGGAGGTTTTCTCCTTTGTGCCTGTAACCTGACCACTTGCGTGCAAGAAACACACATGTCCAATACTTGGAAATAAATTTCGACAGACATATATACTGAGAGATGATAGTTTTAGAAGTGTGTCAAATGTAGCCTCTCTTATATTTTGAAGTCACTAGTGAAGCAGCTCATCTCAGTTTGCAATTGAAAATACAACTCATGGAAAAATATGTAGTCAAGTCTTGAGATCTGTGCCTGAATTTTGTAATGGCTGAATGCGGAATTCGACGAAAGGGTTACACTTTCTAGCAAATAATGTGTGCGTAATTGTTTGATCTAGGAAGAAATCGTAGGAATATGGGCGAATACCGAAAGTAAGACTAAAAAGAGTTGGGTGTAGGTCTGGGCGTATCGGACAGGCTGCTACACAGTTCCCACTCTCTGACGCTATCCTTCTGCTAACCGCCACGGGGACTTTTGGCTGCTCAGTTTCCTGCCTGGCCCGGTGCACCCCTCCTTAGCTAACCTGGTCGCCCAAGACTCCTCTTAAGCGACCATATTGATGACGATCTTAGTGCGGACGCCAGATCAACACAGGATGCTGCGAAACAGTACTCCCATCCTCAGACCATCCACTACACCCGGCCTCCAGGTCGCTGGATTACAGGAGCACGCCACCACTCCCAGCCGCCAGCGTAACTCTTTCAACCGCTACTTTACCTACAATCTGCGATGTCAACGAACTATTTTTTCTCCATACTCACAGCTTACTCGCCGATTTATCACGAAAACTAATGTGTATAGTGTACTTATTCATTTCTATCTTTCCGTTTCGACGAGAAAGTACACTGCTGCGTATGAAACGAACTGTTGTTACCTTGTGGATCCACGTTGCAGTTTCAGTCACGAATGCAATTCCTTCCTTCACTTAGAGAAAGAAAAAACCACTTTGGTAACTAATGATACCGTCTTTAGCCGTCTCATGTACCCTCTCTTGGTATTGGTGCGAAGAAAATATTGCACTCGATAGTGTCAACACCTTATTCTATTCTTTAATGCAGTTATTTTGCATTGAAAAAGGAAATTCATTCTTTAGAAACACATCTAGAATGCTCATTGAGTACCATTTTATTTTGTCGAAAATGTGGAATCACGTAAAGTAAGTATTCAAATCTGCATGTGTCATTATTATATTTATAACGAATGCCGAATGTTTTTCTTTTACATCTCCGGTCTGCCACATTTTCTAACATAATTTCGATTACAGGCTGAGCAACGATAATTTCTTACACTCACGTCGTGGTTTATGTCTACCATTCGTAATCTCCCTCGTTCTCTCTGCTTTCAACTGTGAAACTGAGATGTCTCGAACGCTACACAGCGCATGCGTAAATCTTAGCGCTTCAAGGAGAGTGACGTGCCTCCTCAGTAGTCTCCATGTTCTTGATGCGGATGACAGGACGTCAAGCACCGCCTGTGAGTCACGAATGACCTCTTACTTTGAGAAGCAATCACTCCAGGAGGTTTTCTCCTTTGTGCCTGTAACCTGACCACTTGCGTGCAAGAAACACACATGTCCAATACTTGGAAATAAATTTCGACAGACATATATACTGAGAGATGATAGTTTTAGAAGTGTGTCAAATGTAGCCTCTCTTATATTTTGAAGTCACTAGTGAAGCAGCTCATCTCAGTTTGCAATTGAAAATACAACTCATGGAAAAATATGTAGTCAAGTCTTGAGATCTGTGCCTGAATTTTGTAATGGCTGAATGCGGAATTCGACGAAAGGGTTACACTTTCTAGCAAATAATGTGTGCGTAATTGTTTGATCTAGGAAGAAATCGTAGGAATATGGGCGAATACCGAAAGTAAGACTAAAAAGAGTTGGGTGTAGGTCTGGGCGTATCGGACAGGCTGCTACACAGTTCCCACTCTCTGACGCTATCCTTCTGCTAACCGCCACGGGGACTTTTGGCTGCTCAGTTTCCTGCCTGGCCCGGTGCACCCCTCCTTAGCTAACCTGGTCGCCCAAGACTCCTCTTAAGCGACCATATTGATGACGATCTCAGTGCGGACGCCAGATCAACACAGGATGCTGCGAAACAGTACTCCCATCCTCAGACCATCCACTACACCCGGCCTCCAGGTCGCTGGATTACAGGAGCACGCCACCACTCCCAGCCGCCAGCGTAACTCTTTCAACCGCTACTTTACCTACAATCTGCGATGTCAACGAACTATTTTTTCTCCATACTCACAGCTTACTCGCCGATTTATCACGAAAACTAATGTGTATAGTGTACTTATTCATTTCTATCTTTCCGTTTCGACGAGAAAGTACACTGCTGCGTATGAAACGAACTGTTGTTACCTTGTGGATCCACGTTGCAGTTTCAGTCACGAATGCAATTCCTTCCTTCACTTAGAGAAAGAAAAAACCACTTTGGTAACTAATGATACCGTCTCTAGCCGTCACATGTACCCTCTCTTGGTATTGGTGCGAAGAAAATATTGCACTCGATAGTGTCAACACCTTATTCTATTCTTTAATGCAGTTATTTTGCATTGAAAAAGGAAATTCTTTCTTTAGAAACACATCTAGAATGCTCATTGAGTACCATTTTATTTTGTCGAAAATGTGGAATCACGTAAAGTAAGTATTCAAATCTGCATGTGTCATCATTATATTTATAACGAATGCCGAATGTTTTTCTTTTACATCTCCGGTCTGCCACATTTTCTAACATAATTTCGATTACAGGCTGAGCAACGATAATTTCTTTCACTCACGTCGTGGTTTATGTCTACCATTCGTAATCTCCCTCGTTCTCTCTGCTTTCAACTGTGAAACTGAGATGTCTCGAACGCTACACAGCGCATGCGTAAATCTTAGCGCTTCAAGGAGAGTGACGTGCCTCCTCAGTAGTCTCCATTTTCTTGATGCGGATGACAGGACGTCAAGCACCGCCTGTGAGTCACGAATGACCTCTTACTTTGAGAAGCAATCACTCCAGGAGGTTTTCTCCTTTGTGCCTGTAACCTGACCACTTGCGTGCAAGAAACACACATGTCCAATACTTGGAAATAAATTTCGACAGACATATATACTGAGAGATGATAGTTTTAGAAGTGTGTCAAATGTAGCCTCTCTTATATTTTGAAGTCACTAGTGAAGCAGCTCATCTCAGTTTGCAATTGAAAATACAACTCATGGAAAAATATGTAGTCAAGTCTTGAGATCTGTGCCTGAATTTTGTAATGGCTGAATGCGGAATTCGACGAAAGGGTTACACTTTCTAGCAAATAATGTGTGCGTAATTGTTTGATCTAGGAAGAAATCGTAGGAATATGGGCGAATACCGAAAGTAAGACTAAAAAGAGTTGGGTGTAGGTCTGGGCGTATCGGACAGGCTGCTACACAGTTCCCACTCTCTGACGCTATCCTTCTGCTAACCGCCACGGGGACTTTTGGCTGCTCAGTTTCCTGCCTGGCCCGGTGCACCCCTCCTTAGCTAACCTGGTCGCCCAAGACTCCTCTTAAGCGACCATATTGATGACGATCTCAGTGCGGACGCCAGATCAACACAGGATGCTGCGAAACAGTACTCCCATCCTCAGACCATCCACTACACCCGGCCTCCAGGTCGCTGGATTACAGGAGCACGCCACCACTCCCAGCCGCCAGCGTAACTCTTTCAACCGCTACTTTACCTACAATCTGCGATGTCAACGAACTATTTTTTCTCCATACTCACAGCTTACTCGCCGATTTATCACGAAAACTAATGTGTATAGTGTACTTATTCATTTCTATCTTTCCGTTTCGACGAGAAAGTACACTGCTGCGTATGAAACGAACTGTTGTTACCTTGTGGATCCACGTTGCAGTTTCAGTCACGAATGCAATTCCTTCCTTCACTTAGAGAAAGAAAAAACCACTTTGGTAACTAATGGTACCGTCTCTAGCCGTCACATGTACCCTCTCTTGGTATTGGTGCGAAGAAAATATTGCACTCGATAGTGTCAACATCTTATTCTATTCGTTAATGCAGTTATTTTGCATTGAATAAGGAAATTCATTCTTTAGAAACACATCTAGAATGCTCATTGAGTACCATTTTAATTTGTCGAAAATGTGGAATCACGTAAAGTAAGTATTCAAATCTGCATGTGTCATTATTATATTTATAACGAATGCCGAATGTTTTTCTTTTACATCTCCGGTCTGCCACATTTTCTAACATAATTTCGATTACAGGCTGAGCAACGATAATTTCTTTCACTCACGTCGTGGTTTATGTCTACCATTCGTAATCTCCCTCGTTCTCTCTGCTTTCAACTGTGAAACTGAGATGTCTCGAACGCTACACAGCGCATGCGTAAATCTTAGCGCTTCAAGGAGAGTGACGTGCCTCCTCAGTAGTCTCCATTTTCTTGATGCGGATGACAGGACGTCAAGCACCGCCTGTGAGTCACGAATGACCTCTTACTTTGAGAAGCAATCACTCCAGGAGGTTTTCTCCTTTGTGCCTGTAACCTGACCACTTGCGTGCAGGAAACACACATGTCCAATACTTGGAAATAAATTTCGACAGACATATATACTGAGAGATGATAGTTTTAGAAGTGTGTCAAATGTAGCCTCTCTTATATTTTGAAGTCACTAGTGAAGCAGCTCATCTCAGTTTGCAATTGAAAATACAACTCATGGAAAAATATGTAGTCAAGTCTTGAGATATGTGCCTGAATTTTGTAATGGCTGAATGCGGAATTCGACGAAAGGGTTACACTTTCTAGCAAATAATGTGTGCGTAATTGTTTGATCTAGGAAGAAATCGTAGGAATATGGGCGAATACCGAAAGTAAGACTAAAAAGAGTTGGGTGTAGGTCTGGGCGTATCGGACAGGCTGCTACACAGTTCCCACTCTCTGACGCTATCCTTCTGCTAACCGCCACGGGGACTTTTGGCTGCTCAGTTTCCTGCCTGGCCCGGTGCACCCCTCCTTAGCTAACCTGGTCGCCCAAGACTCCTCTTAAGCGACCATATTGATGACGATCTCAGTGCGGACGCCAGATCAACACAGGATGCTGCGAAACAGTACTCCCATCCTCAGACCATCCACTACACCCGGCCTCCAGGTCGCTGGATTACAGGAGCACGCCACCACTCCCAGCCGCCAGCGTAACTCTTTCAACCGCTACTTTACCTACAATCTGCGATGTCAACGAACTATTTTTTCTCCATACTCACAGCTTACTCGCCGATTTATCACGAAAACTAATGTGTATAGTGTACTTATTCATTTCTATCTTTCCGTTTCGACGAGAAAGTACACTGCTGCGTATGAAACGAACTGTTGTTACCTTGTGGATCCACGTTGCAGTTTCAGTCACGAATGCAATTCCTTCCTTCACTTAGAGAAAGAAAAAACCACTTTGGTAACTAATGGTACCGTCTCTAGCCGTCACATGTACCCTCTCTTGGTATTGGTGCGAAGAAAATATTGCACTCGATAGTGTCAACATCTTATTCTATTCTTTAATGCAGTTATTTTGCATTGAATAAGGAAATTCATTCTTTAGAAACACATCTAGAATGCTCATTGAGTGCCATTTTATTTTGTCGAAAATGTGGAATCACGTAAAGTAAGTATTCAAATCTGCATGTGTCATTATTATATTTATAACGAATGCCGAATGTTTTTCTTTTACATCTCCGGTCTGCCACATTTTCTAACATAATTTCGATTACAGGCTGAGCAACGATAATTTCTTACACTCACGTCGTGGTTTATGTCTACCATTCGTAATCTCCCTCGTTCTCTCTGCTTTCAACTGTGAAACTGAGATGTCTCGAACGCTACACAGCGCATGCGTAAATCTTAGCGCTTCAAGGAGAGTGACGTGCCTCCTCAGTAGTCTCCATGTTCTTGATGCGGATGACAGGACGTCAAGCACCGCCTGTGAGTCACGAATGACCTCTTACTTTGAGAAGCAATCACTCCAGGAGGTTTTCTCCTTTGTGCCTGTAACCTGACCACTTGCGTGCAAGAAACACACATGTCCAATACTTGGAAATAAATTTCGACAGACATATATACTGAGAGATGATAGTTTTAGAAGTGTGTCAAATGTAGCCTCTCTTATATTTTGAAGTCACTAGTGAAGCAGCTCATCTCAGTTTGCAATTGAAAATACAACTCATGGAAAAATATGTAGTCAAGTCTTGAGATCTGTGCCTGAATTTTGTAATGGCTGAATGCGGAATTCGACGAAAGGGTTACACTTTCTAGCAAATAATGTGTGCGTAATTGTTTGATCTAGGAAGAAATCGTAGGAATATGGGCGAATACCGAAAGTAAGACTAAAAAGAGTTGGGTGTAGGTCTGGGCGTATCGGACAGGCTGCTACACAGTTCCCACTCTCTGACGCTATCCTTCTGCTAACCGCCACGGGGACTTTTGGCTGCTCAGTTTCCTGCCTGGCCCGGTGCACCCCTCCTTAGCTAACCTGGTCGCCCAAGACTCCTCTTAAGCGACCATATTGATGACGATCTCAGTGCGGACGCCAGATCAACACAGGATGCTGCGAAACAGTACTCCCATCCTCAGACCATCCACTACACCCGGCCTCCAGGTCGCTGGATTACAGGAGCACGCCACCACTCCCAGCCGCCAGCGTAACTCTTTCAACCGCTACTTTACCTACAATCTGCGATGTCAACGAACTATTTTTTCTCCATACTCACAGCTTACTCGCCGATTTATCACGAAAACTAATGTGTATAGTGTACTTATTCATTTCTATCTTTCCGTTTCGACGAGAAAGTACACTGCTGCGTATGAAACGAACTGTTGTTACCTTGTGGATCCACGTTGCAGTTTCAGTCACGAATGCAATTCCTTCCTTCACTTAGAGAAAGAAAAAACCACTTTGGTAACTAATGGTACCGTCTCTAGCCGTCACATGTACCCTCTCTTGGTATTGGTGCGAAGAAAATATTGCACTCGATAGTGTCAACACCTTATTCTATTCTTTAATGCAGTTATTTTGCATTGAAAAAGGAAATTCATTCTTTAGAAACACATCTAGAATGCTCATTGAGTACCATTTTATTTTGTCGAAAATGTGGAATCACGTAAAGTAAGTACTCAAATCTGCATGTGTCATCATTATATTTATAACGAATGCCGAATGTTTTTCTTTTACATCTCCGGTCTGCCACATTTTCTAACATAATTTCGATTACAGGCTGAGCAACGATAATATCTTACACTCACGTCGTGGTTTATGTCTACCATTCGTAATCTCCCTCGTTCTCTCTGCTTTCAACTGTGAAACTGAGATGTCTCGAACGCTACACAGCGCATGCGTAAATCTTAGCGCTTCAAGGAGAGTGACGTGCCTCCTCAGTAGTCTCCATTTTCTTGATGCGGATGACAGGACGTCAAGCACCGCCTGTGAGTCACGAATGACCTCTTACTTTGAGAAGCAATCACTCCAGGAGGTTTTCTCCTTTGTGCCTGTAACCTGACCACTTGCGTGCAAGAAACACACATGTCCAATACTTGGAAATAAATTTCGACAGACATATATACTGAGAGATGATAGTTTTAGAAGTGTGTCAAATGTAGCCTCTCTTATATTTTGAAGTCACTAGTGAAGCAGCTCATCTCAGTTTGCAATTGAAAATACAACTCATGGAAAAATATGTAGTCAAGTCTTGAGATCTGTGCCTGAATTTTGTAATGGCTGAATGCGGAATTCGACGAAAGGGTTACACTTTCTAGCAAATAATGTGTGCGTAATTGTTTGATCTAGGAAGAAATCGTAGGAATATGGGCGAATACCGAAAGTAAGACTAAAAAGAGTTGGGTGTAGGTCTGGGCGTATCGGACAGGCTGCTACACAGTTCCCACTCTCTGACGCTATCCTTCTGCTAACCGCCACGGGGACTTTTGGCTGCTCAGTTTCCTGCCTGGCCCGGTGCACCCCTCCTTAGCTAACCTGGTCGCCCAAGACTCCTCTTAAGCGACCATATTGATGACGATCTCAGTGCGGACGCCAGATCAACACAGGATGCTGCGAAACAGTACTCCCATCCTCAGACCATCCACTACACCCGGCCTCCAGGTCGCTGGATTACAGGAGCACGCCACCACTCCCAGCCGCCAGCGTAACTCTTTCAACCGCTACTTTACCTACAATCTGCGATGTCAACGAACTATTTTTTCTCCATACTCTCAGCTTACTCGCCGATTTATCACGAAAACTAATGTGTATAGTGTACTTATTCATTTCTATCTTTCCGTTTCGACGAGAAAGTACACTGCTGCGTATGAAACGAACTGTTGTTACCTTGTGGATCCACGTTGCAGTTTCAGTCACGAATGCAATTCCTTCCTTCACTTAGAGAAAGAAAATACCACTTTGGTAACTAATGATATCGTCTTTAGCCGTCACATGTACCCTCTCTTGGTATTGGTGCGAAGAAAATATTGCACTCGATAGTGTCAACATCTTATTCTATTCTTTAATGCAGTTATTTTGCATTGAATAAGGAAATTCATTCTTTAGAAACACATCTAGAATGCTCATTGAGTGCCATTTTATTTTGTCGAAAATGTGGAATCACGTAAAGTAAGTATTCAAATCTGCATGTGTCATTATTATATTTATAACGAATGCCGAATGTTTTTCTTTTACATCTCCGGTCTGCCACATTTTCTAACATAATTTCGATTACAGGCTGAGCAACGATAATTTCTTACACTCACGTCGTGGTTTATGTCTACCATTCGTAATCTCCCTCGTTCTCTCTGCTTTCAACTGTGAAACTGAGACGTCTCGAACGCTACACAGCGCATGCGTAAATCTTAGCGCTTCAAGGAGAGTGACGTGCCTCCTCAGTAGTCTCCATGTTCTTGATGCGGATGACAGGACGTCAAGCACCGCCTGTGAGTCACGAATGACCTCTTACTTTGAGAAGCAATCACTCCAGGAGGTTTTCTCCTTTGTGCCTTTAACCTGACCACTTGCGTGCAAGAAACACACATGTCCAATACTTGGAAATAAATTTCGACAGACATATATTCTGAGAGATGATAGTTTTAGAAGTGTGTCAAATGTAGCCTCTCTTATATTTTGAAGTCACTAGTGAAGCAGCTCATCTCAGTTTGCAATTGAAAATACAACTCATGGAAAAATATGTAGTCAAGTCTTGAGATATGTGCCTGAATTTTGTAATGGCTGAATGCGGAATTCGACGAAAGGGTTACACTTTCTAGCAAATAATGTGTGCGTAATTGTTTGATCTAGGAAGAAATCGTAGGAATATGGGCGAATACCGGAAGTAAGACTAAAAAGAGTTGGGTGTAGGTCTGGGCGTATCGGACAGGCTGCTACACAGTTCCCACTCTCTGACGCTATCCTTCTGCTAACCGCCACGGGGACTTTTGGCTGCTCAGTTTCCTGCCTGGCCCGGTGCACCCCTCCTTAGCTAACCTGGTCGCCCAAGACTCCTCTTAAGCGACCATATTGATGACGATCTCAGTGCGGACGCCAGATCAACACAGGATGCTGCGAAACAGTACTCCCATCCTCAGACCATCCACTACACCCGGCCTCCAGGTCGCTGGATTACAGGAGCACGCCACCACTCCCAGCCGCCAGCGTAACTCTTTCAACCGCTACTTTACCTACAATCTGCGATGTCAACGAACTATTTTTTCTCCATACTCTCAGCTTACTCGCCGATTTATCACGAAAACTAATGTGTATAGTGTACTTATTCATTTCTATCTTTCCGTTTCGACGAGAAAGTACACTGCTGCGTATGAAACGAACTGTTGTTACCTTGTGGATCCACGTTGCAGTTTCAGTCACGAATGCAATTCCTTCCTTCACTTAGAGAAAGAAAATACCACTTTGGTAACTAATGATACCGTCTTTAGCCGTCACATGTACCCTCTCTTGGTATTGGTGCGAAGAAAATATTGCACTCGATAGTGTCAACATCTTATTCTATTCTTTAATGCAGTTATTTTGCATTGAATAAGGAAATTCATTCTTTAGAAACACATCTAGAATGCTCATTGAGTGCCATTTTATTTTGTCGAAAATGTGGAATCACGTAAAGTAAGTATTCAAATCTGCATGTGTCATTATTATATTTATAACGAATGCCGAATGTTTTTCTTTTACATCTCCGGTCTGCCACATTTTCTAACATAATTTCGATTACAGGCTGAGCAACGATAATTTCTTACACTCACGTCGTGGTTTATGTCTACCATTCGTAATCTCCCTCGTTCTCTCTGCTTTCAACTGTGAAACTGAGACGTCTCGAACGCTACACAGCGCATGCGTAAATCTTAGCGCTTCAAGGAGAGTGACGTGCCTCCTCAGTAGTCTCCATGTTCTTGATGCGGATGACAGGACGTCAAGCACCGCCTGTGAGTCACGAATGACCTCTTACTTTGAGAAGCAATCACTCCAGGAGGTTTTCTCCTTTGTGCCTTTAACCTGACCACTTGCGTGCAAGAAACACACATGTCCAATACTTGGAAATAAATTTCGACAGACATATATTCTGAGAGATGATAGTTTTAGAAGTGTGTCAAATGTAGCCTCTCTTATATTTTGAAGTCACTAGTGAAGCAGCTCATCTCAGTTTGCAATTGAAAATACAACTCATGGAAAAATATGTAGTCAAGTCTTGAGATATGTGCCTGAATTTTGTAATGGCTGAATGCGGAATTCGACGAAAGGGTTACACTTTCTAGCAAATAATGTGTGCGTAATTGTTTGATCTAGGAAGAAATCGTAGGAATATGGGCGAATACCGGAAGTAAGACTAAAAAGAGTTGGGTGTAGGTCTGGGCGTATCGGACAGGCTGCTACACAGTTCCCACTCTCTGACGCTATCCTTCTGCTAACCGCCACGGGGACTTTTGGCTGCTCAGTTTCCTGCCTGGCCCGGTGCACCCCTCCTTAGCTAACCTGGTCGCCCAAGACTCCTCTTAAGCGACCATATTGATGACGATCTCAGTGCGGACGCCAGATCAACACAGGATGCTGCGAAACAGTACTCCCATCCTCAGACCATCCACTACACCCGGCCTCCAGGTCGCTGGATTACAGGAGCACGCCACCACTCCCAGCCGCCAGCGTAACTCTTTCAACCGCTACTTTACCTACAATCTGCGATGTCAACGAACTATTTTTTCTCCATACTCTCAGCTTACTCGCCGATTTATCACGAAAACTAATGTGTATAGTGTACTTATTCATTTCTATCTTTCCGTTTCGACGAGAAAGTACACTGCTGCGTATGAAACGAACTGTTGTTACCTTGTGGATCCACGTTGCAGTTTCAGTCACGAATGCAATTCCTTCCTTCACTTAGAGAAAGAAAATACCACTTTGGTAACTAATGATACCGTCTTTAGCCGTCACATGTACCCTCTCTTGGTATTGGTGCGAAGAAAATATTGCACTCGATAGTGTCAACATCTTATTCTATTCTTTAATGCAGTTATTTTGCATTGAATAAGGAAATTCATTCTTTAGAAACACATCTAGAATGCTCATTGAGTGCCATTTTATTTTGTCGAAAATGTGGAATCACGTAAAGTAAGTATTCAAATCTGCATGTGTCATTATTATATTTATAACGAATGCCGAATGTTTTTCTTTTACATCTCCGGTCTGCCACATTTTCTAACATAATTTCGATTACAGGCTGAGCAACGATAATTTCTTACACTCACGTCGTGGTTTATGTCTACCATTCGTAATCTCCCTCGTTCTCTCTGCTTTCAACTGTGAAACTGAGATGTCTCGAACGCTACACAGCGCATGCGTAAATCTTAGCGCTTCAAGGAGAGTGACGTGCCTCCTCAGTAGTCTCCATGTTCTTGATGCGGATGACAGGACGTCAAGCACCGCCTGTGAGTCACGAATGACCTCTTACTTTGAGAAGCAATCACTCCAGGAGGTTTTCTCCTTTGTGCCTGTAACCTGACCACTTGCGTGCAAGAAACACACATGTCCAATACTTGGAAATAAATTTCGACAGACATATATACTGAGAGATGATAGTTTTAGAAGTGTGTCAAATGTAGCCTCTCTTATATTTTGAAGTCACTAGTGAAGCAGCTCATCTCAGTTTGCAATTGAAAATACAACTCATGGAAAAATATGTAGTCAAGTCTTGAGATATGTGCCTGAATTTTGTAATGGCTGAATGCGGAATTCGACGAAAGGGTTACACTTTCTAGCAAATAATGTGTGCGTAATTGTTTGATCTAGGAAGAAATCGTAGGAATATGGGCGAATACCGGAAGTAAGACTAAAAAGAGTTGGGTGTAGGTCTGGGCGTATCGGACAGGCTGCTACACAGTTCCCACTCTCTGACGCTATCCTTCTGCTAACCGCCACGGGGACTTTTGGCTGCTCAGTTTCCTGCCTGGCCCGGTGCACCCCTCCTTAGCTAACCTGGTCGCCCAAGACTCCTCTTAAGCGACCATATTGATGACGATCTCAGTGCGGACGCCAGATCAACACAGGATGCTGCGAAACAGTACTCCCATCCTCAGACCATCCACTACACCCGGCCTCCAGGTCGCTGGATTACAGGAGCACGCCACCACTCCCAGCCGCCAGCGTAACTCTTTCAACCGCTACTTTACCTACAATCTGCGATGTCAACGAACTATTTTTTCTCCATACTCTCAGCTTACTCGCCGATTTATCACGAAAACTAATGTGTATAGTGTACTTATTCATTTCTATCTTTCCGTTTCGACGAGAAAGTACACTGCTGCGTATGAAACGAACTGTTGTTACCTTGTGGATCCACGTTGCAGTTTCAGTCACGAATGCAATTCCTTCCTTCACTTAGAGAAAGAAAATACCACTTTGGTAACTAATGATACCGTCTTTAGCCGTCACATGTACCCTCTCTTGGTATTGGTGCGAAGAAAATATTGCACTCGATAGTGTCAACATCTTATTCTATTCTTTAATGCAGTTATTTTGCATTGAATAAGGAAATTCATTCTTTAGAAACACATCTAGAATGCTCATTGAGTGCCATTTTATTTTGTCGAAAATGTGGAATCACGTAAAGTAAGTATTCAAATCTGCATGTGTCATTATTATATTTATAACGAATGCCGAATGTTTTTCTTTTACATCTCCGGTCTGCCACATTTTCTAACATAATTTCGATTACAGGCTGAGCAACGATAATTTCTTACACTCACGTCGTGGTTTATGTCTACCATTCGTAATCTCCCTCGTTCTCTCTGCTTTCAACTGTGAAACTGAGATGTCTCGAACGCTACACAGCGCATGCGTAAATCTTAGCGCTTCAAGGAGAGTGACGTGCCTCCTCAGTAGTCTCCATGTTCTTGATGCGGATGACAGGACGTCAAGCACCGCCTGTGAGTCACGAATGACCTCTTACTTTGAGAAGCAATCACTCCAGGAGGTTTTCTCCTTTGTGCCTGTAACCTGACCACTTGCGTGCAAGAAACACACATGTCCAATACTTGGAAATAAATTTCGACAGACATATATACTGAGAGATGATAGTTTTAGAAGTGTGTCAAATGTAGCCTCTCTTATATTTTGAAGTCACTAGTGAAGCAGCTCATCTCAGTTTGCAATTGAAAATACAACTCATGGAAAAATATGTAGTCAAGTCTTGAGATCTGTGCCTGAATTTTGTAATGGCTGAATGCGGAATTCGACGAAAGGGTTACACTTTCTAGCAAATAATGTGTGCGTAATTGTTTGATCTAGGAAGAAATCGTAGGAATATGGGCGAATACCGAATGTGAGACTAGAAAGAGTCGGGTGTAGGTCTGGGCGTATCGGACAGGCTGCTACACAGTTCCCACTCTCTGACGCTATCCTTCTGCTAACCGCCACGGGGACTTTTGGCTGCTCAGTTTCCTGCCTGGCCCGGTGCACCCCTCCTTAGCTAACCTGGTCGCCCAAGACTCCTCTTAAGCGACCATATTGATGACGATCTCAGTGCGGACGCCAGATCAACACAGGATGCTGCGAAACAGTACTCCCATCCTCAGACCATCCACTACACCCGGCCTCCAGGTCGCTGGATTACAGGAGCACGCCACCACTCCCAGCCGCCAGCGTAACTCTTTCAACCGCTACTTTACCTACAATCTGCGATGTCAACGAACTATTTTTTCTCCATACTCACAGCTTACTCGCCGATTTATCACGAAAACTAATGTGTATAGTGTACTTATTCATTTCTATCTTTCCGTTTCGACGAGAAAGTACACTGCTGCGTATGAAACGAACTGTTGTTACCTTGTGGATCCACGTTGCAGTTTCAGTCACGAATGCAATTCCTTCCTTCACTTAGAGAAAGAAAAAACCACTTTGGTAACTAATGGTACCGTCTCTAGCCGTCACATGTACCCTCTCTTGGTATTGGTGCGAAGAAAATATTGCACTCGATAGTGTCAACATCTTATTCTATTCTTTAATGCAGTTATTTTGCATTGAATAAGGAAATTCATTCTTTAGAAACACATCTAGAATGCTCATTGAGTGCCATTTTATTTTGTCGAAAATGTGGAATCACGTAAAGTAAGTATTCAAATCTGCATGTGTCATTATTATATTTATAACGAATGCCGAATGTTTTTCTTTTACATCTCCGGTCTGCCACATTTTCTAACATAATTTCGATTACAGGCTGAGCAACGATAATTTCTTACACTCACGTCGTGGTTTATGTCTACCATTCGTAATCTCCCTCGTTCTCTCTGCTTTCAACTGTGAAACTGAGATGTCTCGAACGCTACACAGCGCATGCGTAAATCTTAGCGCTTCAAGGAGAGTGACGTGCCTCCTCAGTAGTCTCCATGTTCTTGATGCGGATGACAGGACGTCAAGCACCGCCTGTGAGTCACGAATGACCTCTTACTTTGAGAAGCAATCACTCCAGGAGGTTTTCTCCTTTGTGCCTGTAACCTGACCACTTGCGTGCAAGAAACACACATGTCCAATACTTGGAAATAAATTTCGACAGACATATATACTGAGAGATGATAGTTTTAGAAGTGTGTCAAATGTAGCCTCTCTTATATTTTGAAGTCACTAGTGAAGCAGCTCATCTCAGTTTGCAATTGAAAATACAACTCATGGAAAAATATGTAGTCAAGTCTTGAGATCTGTGCCTGAATTTTGTAATGGCTGAATGCGGAATTCGACGAAAGGGTTACACTTTCTAGCAAATAATGTGTGCGTAATTGTTCGATCTAGGAAGAAATCGTAGGAATATGGCGAATACCGAAAGTAAGACTAAAAAGAGTTGGGTGTAGGTCTGGGCGTATCGGACAGGCTGCTACACAGTTCCCACTCTCTGACGCTATCCTTCTGCTGACCGCCACGGGGACTTTTGGCTGCTCAGTTTCCTGCCTGGCCCGGTGCACCCCTCCTTAGCTAACCTGGTCGCCCAAGACTCCTCTTAAGCGACCATATTGATGACGATCTCAGTGCGGACGCCAGATCAACACAGGTTGCTGCGAAACAGTACTCCCATCCTCAGACCATCCACTACACCCGGCCTCCAGGTCGCTGGATTACAGGAGCACGCCACCACTCCCAGCCGCCAGCGTAACTCTTTCAACCGCTACTTCACCTACAATCTGCGATGTCAACGAACTATTTTTTCTCCATACTCACAGCTTACTCGCCGATTTATCACGAAAACTAATGTGTATAGTGTACTTATTCATTTCTATCTTTCCGTTTCGACGAGAAAGTACACTGCTGCGTATGAAACGAACTGTTGTTACCTTGTGGATCCACGTTGCAGTTTCAGTCACGAATGCAATTCCTTCCTTCACTTAGAGAAAGAAAATACCACTTTGGTAACTAATGATACCGTCTTTAGCCGTCACATGTACCCTCTCTTGGTATTGGTGCGAAGAAAATATTGCACTCGATAGTGTCAACATCTTATTCTATTCTTTAATGCAGTTATTTTGCATTGAATAAGGAAATTCATTCTTTAGAAACACATCTAGAATGCTCATTGAGTGCCATTTTATTTTGTCGAAAATGTGGAATCACGTAAAGTAAGTATTCAAATCTGCATGTGTCATTATTATATTTATAACGAATGCCGAATGTTTTTCTTTTACATCTCCGGTCTGCCACATTTTCTAACATAATTTCGATTACAGGCTGAGCAACGATAATTTCTTACACTCACGTCGTGGTTTATGTCTACCATTCGTAATCTCCCTCGTTCTCTCTGCTTTCAACTGTGAAACTGAGATGTCTCGAACGCTACACAGCGCATGCGTAAATCTTAGCGCTTCAAGGAGAGTGACGTGCCTCCTCAGTAGTCTCCATTTTCTTGATGCGGATGACAGGACGTCAAGCACCGCCTGTGAGTCACGAATGACCTCTTACTTTGAGAAGCAATCACTCCAGGAGGTTTTCTCCTTTGTGCCTGTAACCTGACCACTTGCGTGCAAGAAACACACATGTCCAATACTTGGAAATAAATTTCGACAGACATATATACTGAGAGATGATAGTTTTAGAAGTGTGTCAAATGTAGCCTCTCTTATATTTTGAAGTCACTAGTGAAGCAGCTCATCTCAGTTTGCAATTGAAAATACAACTCATGGAAAAATATGTAGTCAAGTCTTGAGATCTGTGCCTGAATTTTGTAATGGCTGAATGCGGAATTCGACGAAAGGGTTACACTTTCTAGCAAATAATGTGTGCGTAATTGTTCGATCTAGGAAGAAATCGTAGGAATATGGGCGAATACCGAAAGTAAGACTAAAAAGAGTTGGGTGTAGGTCTGGGCGTATCGGACAGGCTGCTACACAGTTCCCACTCTCTGACGCTATCCTTCTGCTGACCGCCACGGGGACTTTTGGCTGCTCAGTTTCCTGCCTGGCCCGGTGCACCCCTCCTTAGCTAACCTGGTCGCCCAAGACTCCTCTTAAGCGACCATATTGATGACGATCTCAGTGCGGACGCCAGATCAACACAGGATGCTGCGAAACAGTACTCCCATCCTCAGACCGTCCACTACACCCGGCCTCCAGGTCGCTGGATTACAGGAGCACGCCACCACTCCCAGCCGCCAGCGTAACTCTTTCAACCGCTACTTTACCTACAATCTGCGATGTCAACGAACTATTTTTTCACCATACTCACAGCTTACTCGCCGATTTATCACGAAAACTAATGTGTATAGTGTACTTATTCATTTCTATCTTTCCGTTTCGACGAGAAAGTACACTGCTGCGTATGAAACGAACTGTTGTTACCTTGTGGATCCACGTTGCAGTTTCAGTCACGAATGCAATTCCTTCCTTCACTTAGAGAAAGAAAATACCACTTTGGTAACTAATGATACCGTCTTTAGCCGTCACATGTACCCTCTCTTGGTATTGGTGCGAAGAAAATATTGCACTCGATAGTGTCAACATCTTATTCTATTCTTTAATGCAGTTATTTTGCATTGAATAAGGAAATTCATTCTTTAGAAACACATCTAGAATGCTCATTGAGTACCATTTTATTTTGTCGAAAATGTGGAATCACGTAAAGTAAGTATTCAAATCTGCATGTGTCATTATTATATTTATAACGAATGCCGAATGTTTTTCTTTTACATCTCCGGTCTGCCACATTTTCTAACATAATTTCGATTACAGGCTGAGCAACGATAATTTCTTACACTCACGTCGTGGTTTATGTCTACCATTCGTAATCTCCCTCGTTCTCTCTGCTTTCAACTGTGAAACTGAGATGTCTCGAACGCTACACAGCGCATGCGTAAATCTTAGCACTTCAAGGAGAGTGACGTGCCTCCTCAGTAGTCTCCATTTTCTTGATGCGGATGACAGGACGTCAAGCACCGCCTGTGAGTCACGAATGACCTCTTACTTTGAGAAGCAATCACTCCAGGAGGTTTTCTCCTTTGTGCCTGTAACCTGACCACTTGCGTGCAAGAAACACACATGTCCAATACTTGGAAATAAATTTCGACAGACATATATACTGAGAGATGATAGTTTTAGAAGTGTGTCAAATGTAGCCTCTCTTATATTTTGAAGTCACTAGTGAAGCAGCTCATCTCAGTTTGCAATTGAAAATACAACTCATGGAAAAATATGTAGTCAAGTCTTGAGATATGTGCCTGAATTTTGTAATGGCTGAATGCGGAATTCGACGAAAGGGTTACACTTTCTAGCAAATAATGTGTGCGTAATTGTTTGATCTAGGAAGAAATCGTAGGAATATGGGCGAATACCGAAAGTAAGACTAAAAAGAGTTGGGTGTAGGTCTGGGCGTATCGGACAGGCTGCTACACAGTTCCCACTCTCTGACGCTATCCTTCTGCTAACCGCCACGGGGACTTTTGGCTGCTCAGTTTCCTGCCTGGCCCGGTGCACCCCTCCTTAGCTAACCTGGTCGCCCAAGACTCCTCTTAAGCGACCATATTGATGACGATCTCAGTGCGGACGCCAGATCAACACAGGATGCTGCGAAACAATACTCCCATCCTCAGACCATCCACTACACCCGGCCTCCAGGTCGCTGGATTACAGGAGCACGCCACCACTCCCAGCCGCCAGCGTAACTCTTTCAACCGCTACTTTACCTACAATCTGCGATGTCAACGAACTATTTTTTCTCCATACTCACAGCTTACTCGCCGATTTATCACGAAAACTAATGTGTATAGTGTACTTATTCATTTCTATCTTTCCGTTTCGACGAGAAAGTACACTGCTGCGTATGAAACGAACTGTTGTTACCTTGTGGATCCACGTTGCAGTTTCAGTCACGAATGCAATTCCTTCCTTCACTTAGAGAAAGAAAATACCACTTTGGTAACTAATGATACCGTCTTTAGCCGTCACATGTACCCTCTCTTGGTATTGGTGCGAAGAAAATATTGCACTCGATAGTGTCAACACCTTATTCTATTCTTTAATGCAGTTATTTTGCATTGAAAAAGGAAATTCATTCTTTAGAAACACATCTAGAATGCTCATTGAGTACCATTTTATTTTGTCGAAAATGTGGAATCACGTAAAGTAAGTATTCAAATCTGCATGTGTCATCATTATATTTATAACGAATGCCGAATGTTTTTCTTTTACATCTCCGGTCTGCCACATTTTCTAACATAATTTCGATTACAGGCTGAGCAACGATAATTTCTTACACTCACGTCGTGGTTTATGTCTACCATTCGTAATCTCCCTCGTTCTCTCTGCTTTCAACTGTGAAACTGAGATGTCTCGAACGCTACACAGCGCATGCGTAAATCTTAGCGCTTCAAGGAGAGTGACGTGCCTCCTCAGTAGTCTCCATTTTCTTGATGCGGATGACAGGACGTCAAGCACCGCCTGTGAGTCACGAATGACCTCTTACTTTGAGAAGCAATCACTCCAGGAGGTTTTCTCCTTTGTGCCTGTAACCTGACCACTTGCGTGCAAGAAACACACATGTCCAATACTTGGAAATAAATTTCGACAGACATATATACTGAGAGATGATAGTTTTAGAAGTGTGTCAAATGTAGCCTCTCTTATATTTTGAAGTCACTAGTGAAGCAGCTCATCTCAGTTTGCAATTGAAAATACAACTCATGGAAAAATATGTAGTCAAGTCTTGAGATATGTGCCTGAATTTTGTAATGGCTGAATGCGGAATTCGACGAAAGGGTTACACTTTCTAGCAAATAATGTGTGCGTAATTGTTCGATCTAGGAAGAAATCGTAGGAATATGGGCGAATACCGAAAGTAAGACTAAAAAGAGTTGGGTGTAGGTCTGGGCGTATCGGACAGGCTGCTACACAGTTCCCACTCTCTGACGCTATCCTTCTGCTGACCGCCACGGGGACTTTTGGCTGCTCAGTTTCCTGCCTGGCCCGGTGCACCCCTCCTTAGCTAACCTGGTCGCCCAAGACTCCTCTTAAGCGACCATATTGATGACGATCTCAGTGCGGACGCCAGATCAACACAGGATGCTGCGAAACAGTACTCCCATCCTCAGACCGTCCACTACACCCGGCCTCCAGGTCGCTGGATTACAGGAGCACGCCACCACTCCCAGCCGCCAGCGTAACTCTTTCAACCGCTACTTTACCTACAATCTGCGATGTCAACGAACTATTTTTTCTCCATACTCACAGCTTACTCGCCGATTTATCACGAAAACTAATGTGTATAGTGTACTTATTCATTTCTATCTTTCCGTTTCGACGAGAAAGTACACTGCTGCGTATGAAACGAACTGTTGTTACCTTGTGGATCCACGTTGCAGTTTCAGTCACGAATGCAATTCCTTCCTTCACTTAGAGAAAGAAAATACCACTTTGGTAACTAATGATACCGTCTTTAGCCGTCACATGTACCCTCTCTTGGTATTGGTGCGAAGAAAATATTGCACTCGATAGTGTCAACATCTTATTCTATTCTTTAATGCAGTTATTTTGCATTGAATAAGGAAATTCATTCTTTAGAAACACATCTAGAATGCTCATTGAGTACCATTTTATTTTGTCGAAAATGTGGAATCACGTAAAGTAAGTATTCAAATCTGCATGTGTCATTATTATATTTATAACGAATGCCGAATGTTTTTCTTTTACATCTCCGGTCTGCCACATTTTCTAACATAATTTCGATTACAGGCTGAGCAACGATAATTTCTTACACTCACGTCGTGGTTTATGTCTACCATTCGTAATCTCCCTCGTTCTCTCTGCTTTCAACTGTGAAACTGAGATGTCTCGAACGCTACACAGCGCATGCGTAAATCTTAGCACTTCAAGGAGAGTGACGTGCCTCCTCAGTAGTCTCCATTTTCTTGATGCGGATGACAGGACGTCAAGCACCGCCTGTGAGTCACGAATGACCTCTTACTTTGAGAAGCAATCACTCCAGGAGGTTTTCTCCTTTGTGCCTGTAACCTGACCACTTGCGTGCAAGAAACACACATGTCCAATACTTGGAAATAAATTTCGACAGACATATATACTGAGAGATGATAGTTTTAGAAGTGTGTCAAATGTAGCCTCTCTTATATTTTGAAGTCACTAGTGAAGCAGCTCATCTCAGTTTGCAATTGAAAATACAACTCATGGAAAAATATGTAGTCAAGTCTTGAGATCTGTGCCTGAATTTTGTAATGGCTGAATGCGGAATTCGACGAAAGGGTTACACTTTCTAGCAAATAATGTGTGCGTAATTGTTCGATCTAGGAAGAAATCGTAGGAATATGGGCGAATACCGAAAGTAAGACTAAAAAGAGTTGGGTGTAGGTCTGGGCGTATCGGACAGGCTGCTACACAGTTCCCACTCTCTGACGCTATCCTTCTGCTGACCGCCACGGGGACTTTTGGCTGCTCAGTTTCCTGCCTGGCCCGGTGCACCCCTCCTTAGCTAACCTGGTCGCCCAAGACTCCTCTTAAGCGACCATATTGATGACGATCTCAGTGCGGACGCCAGATCAACACAGGATGCTGCGAAACAGTACTCCCATCCTCAGACCGTCCACTACACCCGGCCTCCAGGTCGCTGGATTACAGGAGCACGCCACCACTCCCAGCCGCCAGCGTAACTCTTTCAACCGCTACTTTACCTACAATCTGCGATGTCAACGAACTATTTTTTCTCCATACTCACAGCTTACTCGCCGATTTATCACGAAAACTAATGTGTATAGTGTACTTATTCATTTCTATCTTTCCGTTTCGACGAGAAAGTACACTGCTGCGTATGAAACGAACTGTTGTTACCTTGTGGATCCACGTTGCAGTTTCAGTCACGAATGCAATTCCTTCCTTCACTTAGAGAAAGAAAATACCACTTTGGTAACTAATGATACCGTCTTTAGCCGTCACATGTACCCTCTCTTGGTATTGGTGCGAAGAAAATATTGCACTCGATAGTGTCAACATCTTATTCTATTCTTTAATGCAGTTATTTTGCATTGAATAAGGAAATTCATTCTTTAGAAACACATCTAGAATGCTCATTGAGTACCATTTTATTTTGTCGAAAATGTGGAATCACGTAAAGTAAGTATTCAAATCTGCATGTGTCATTATTATATTTATAACGAATGCCGAATGTTTTTCTTTTACATCTCCGGTCTGCCACATTTTCTAACATAATTTCGATTACAGGCTGAGCAACGATAATTTCTTACACTCACGTCGTGGTTTATGTCTACCATTCGTAATCTCCCTCGTTCTCTCTGCTTTCAACTGTGAAACTGAGATGTCTCGAACGCTACACAGCGCATGCGTAAATCTTAGCACTTCAAGGAGAGTGACGTGCCTCCTCAGTAGTCTCCATTTTCTTGATGCGGATGACAGGACGTCAAGCACCGCCTGTGAGTCACGAATGACCTCTTACTTTGAGAAGCAATCACTCCAGGAGGTTTTCTCCTTTGTGCCTGTAACCTGACCACTTGCGTGCAAGAAACACACATGTCCAATACTTGGAAATAAATTTCGACAGACATATATACTGAGAGATGATAGTTTTAGAAGTGTGTCAAATGTAGCCTCTCTTATATTTTGAAGTCACTAGTGAAGCAGCTCATCTCAGTTTGCAATTGAAAATACAACTCATGGAAAAATATGTAGTCAAGTCTTGAGATCTGTGCCTGAATTTTGTAATGGCTGAATGCGGAATTCGACGAAAGGGTTACACTTTCTAGCAAATAATGTGTGCGTAATTGTTCGATCTAGGAAGAAATCGTAGGAATATGGGCGAATACCGAAAGTAAGACTAAAAAGAGTTGGGTGTAGGTCTGGGCGTATCGGACAGGCTGCTACACAGTTCCCACTCTCTGACGCTATCCTTCTGCTGACCGCCACGGGGACTTTTGGCTGCTCAGTTTCCTGCCTGGCCCGGTGCACCCCTCCTTAGCTAACCTGGTCGCCCAAGACTCCTCTTAAGCGACCATATTGATGACGATCTCAGTGCGGACGCCAGATCAACACAGGATGCTGCGAAACAGTACTCCCATCCTCAGACCGTCCACTACACCCGGCCTCCAGGTCGCTGGATTACAGGAGCACGCCACCACTCCCAGCCGCCAGCGTAACTCTTTCAACCGCTACTTTACCTACAATCTGCGATGTCAACGAACTATTTTTTCTCCATACTCACAGCTTACTCGCCGATTTATCACGAAAACTAATGTGTATAGTGTACTTATTCATTTCTATCTTTCCGTTTCGACGAGAAAGTACACTGCTGCGTATGAAACGAACTGTTGTTACCTTGTGGATCCACGTTGCAGTTTCAGTCACGAATGCAATTCCTTCCTTCACTTAGAGAAAGAAAATACCACTTTGGTAACTAATGATACCGTCTTTAGCCGTCACATGTACCCTCTCTTGGTATTGGTGCGAAGAAAATATTGCACTCGATAGTGTCAACATCTTATTCTATTCTTTAATGCAGTTATTTTGCATTGAATAAGGAAATTCATTCTTTAGAAACACATCTAGAATGCTCATTGAGTACCATTTTATTTTGTCGAAAATGTGGAATCACGTAAAGTAAGTATTCAAATCTGCATGTGTCATTATTATATTTATAACGAATGCCGAATGTTTTTCTTTTACATCTCCGGTCTGCCACATTTTCTAACATAATTTCGATTACAGGCTGAGCAACGATAATTTCTTACACTCACGTCGTGGTTTATGTCTACCATTCGTAATCTCCCTCGTTCTCTCTGCTTTCAACTGTGAAACTGAGATGTCTCGAACGCTACACAGCGCATGCGTAAATCTTAGCACTTCAAGGAGAGTGACGTGCCTCCTCAGTAGTCTCCATTTTCTTGATGCGGATGACAGGACGTCAAGCACCGCCTGTGAGTCACGAATGACCTCTTACTTTGAGAAGCAATCACTCCAGGAGGTTTTCTCCTTTGTGCCTGTAACCTGACCACTTGCGTGCAAGAAACACACATGTCCAATACTTGGAAATAAATTTCGACAGACATATATACTGAGAGATGATAGTTTTAGAAGTGTGTCAAATGTAGCCTCTCTTATATTTTGAAGTCACTAGTGAAGCAGCTCATCTCAGTTTGCAATTGAAAATACAACTCATGGAAAAATATGTAGTCAAGTCTTGAGATATGTGCCTGAATTTTGTAATGGCTGAATGCGGAATTCGACGAAAGGGTTACACTTTCTAGCAAATAATGTGTGCGTAATTGTTTGATCTAGGAAGAAATCGTAGGAATATGGGCGAATACCGAAAGTAAGACTAAAAAGAGTTGGGTGTAGGTCTGGGCGTATCGGACAGGCTGCTACACAGTTCCCACTCTCTGACGCTATCCTTCTGCTAACCGCCACGGGGACTTTTGGCTGCTCAGTTTCCTGCCTGGCCCGGTGCACCCCTCCTTAGCTAACCTGGTCGCCCAAGACTCCTCTTAAGCGACCATATTGATGACGATCTCAGTGCGGACGCCAGATCAACACAGGATGCTGCGAAACAGTACTCCCATCCTCAGACCATCCACTACACCCGGCCTCCAGGTCGCTGGATTACAGGAGCACGCCACCACTCCCAGCCGCCAGCGTAACTCTTTCAACCGCTACTTTACCTACAATCTGCGATGTCAACGAACTATTTTTTCTCCATACTCACAGCTTACTCGCCGATTTATCACGAAAACTAATGTGTATAGTGTACTTATTCATTTCTATCTTTCCGTTTCGACGAGAAAGTACACTGCTGCGTATGAAACGAACTGTTGTTACCTTGTGGATCCACGTTGCAGTTTCAGTCACGAATGCAATTCCTTCCTTCACTTAGAGAAAGAAAATACCACTTTGGTAACTAATGATACCGTCTTTAGCCGTCACATGTACCCTCTCTTGGTATTGGTGCGAAGAAAATATTGCACTCGATAGTGTCAACACCTTATTCTATTCTTTAATGCAGTTATTTTGCATTGAAAAAGGAAATTCATTCTTTAGAAACACATCTAGAATGCTCATTGAGTACCATTTTATTTTGTCGAAAATGTGGAATCACGTAAAGTAAGTATTCAAATCTGCATGTGTCATCATTATATTTATAACGAATGCCGAATGTTTTTCTTTTACATCTCCGGTCTGCCACATTTTCTAACATAATTTCGATTACAGGCTGAGCAACGATAATTTCTTACACTCACGTCGTGGTTTATGTCTACCATTCGTAATCTCCCTCGTTCTCTCTGCTTTCAACTGTGAAACTGAGATGTCTCGAACGCTACACAGCGCATGCGTAAATCTTAGCGCTTCAAGGAGAGTGACGTGCCTCCTCAGTAGTCTCCATGTTCTTGATGCGGATGACAGGACGTCAAGCACCGCCTGTGAGTCACGAATGACCTCTTACTTTGAGAAGCAATCACTCCAGGAGGTTTTCTCCTTTGTGCCTTTAACCTGACCACTTGCGTGCAAGAAACACACATGTCCAATACTTGGAAATAAATTTCGACAGACATATATACTGAGAGATGATAGTTTTAGAAGTGTGTCAAATGTAGCCTCTCTTATATTTTGAAGTCACTAGTGAAGCAGCTCATCTCAGTTTGCAATTGAAAATACAACTCATGGAAAAATATGTAGTCAAGTCTTGAGATATGTGCCTGAATTTTGTAATGGCTGAATGCGGAATTCGACGAAAGGGTTACACTTTCTAGCAAATAATGTGTGCGTAATTGTTTGATCTAGGAAGAAATCGTAGGAATATGGGCGAATACCGAAAGTAAGACTAAAAAGAGTTGGGTGTAGGTCTGGGCGTATCGGACAGGCTGCTACACAGTTCCCACTCTCTGACGCTATCCTTCTGCTAACCGCCACGGGGACTTTTGGCTGCTCAGTTTCCTGCCTGGCCCGGTGCACCCCTCCTTAGCTAACCTGGTCGCCCAAGACTCCTCTTAAGCGACCATATTGATGACGATCTCAGTGCGGACGCCAGATCAACACAGGATGCTGCGAAACAGTACTCCCATCCTCAGACCATCCACTACACCCGGCCTCCAGGTCGCTGGATTACAGGAGCACGCCACCACTCCCAGCCGCCAGCGTAACTCTTTCAACCGCTACTTTACCTACAATCTGCGATGTCAACGAACTATTTTTTCTCCATACTCACAGCTTACTCGCCGATTTATCACGAAAACTAATGTGTATAGTGTACTTATTCATTTCTATCTTTCCGTTTCGACGAGAAAGTACACTGCTGCGTATGAAACGAACTGTTGTTACCTTGTGGATCCACGTTGCAGTTTCAGTCACGAATGCAATTCCTTCCTTCACTTAGAGAAAGAAAATACCACTTTGGTAACTAATGATACCGTCTTTAGCCGTCACATGTACCCTCTCTTGGTATTGGTGCGAAGAAAATATTGCACTCGATAGTGTCAACATCTTATTCTATTCTTTAATGCAGTTATTTTGCATTGAATAAGGAAATTCATTCTTTAGAAACACATCTAGAATGCTCATTGAGTGCCATTTTATTTTGTCGAAAATGTGGAATCACGTAAAGTAAGTATTCAAATCTGCATGTGTCATTATTATATTTATAACGAATGCCGAATGTTTTTCTTTTACATCTCCGGTCTGCCACATTTTCTAACATAATTTCGATTACAGGCTGAGCAACGATAATTTCTTACACTCACGTCGTGGTTTATGTCTACCATTCGTAATCTCCCTCGTTCTCTCTGCTTTCAACTGTGAAACTGAGATGTCTCGAACGCTACACAGCGCATGCGTAAATCTTAGCGCTTCAAGGAGAGTGACGTGCCTCCTCAGTAGTCTCCATTTTCTTGATGCGGATGACAGGACGTCAAGCACCGCCTGTGAGTCACGAATGACCTCTTACTTTGAGAAGCAATCACTCCAGGAGGTTTTCTCCTTTGTGCCTGTAACCTGACCACTTGCGTGCAAGAAACACACATGTCCAATACTTGGAAATAAATTTCGACAGACATATATACTGAGAGATGATAGTTTTAGAAGTGTGTCAAATGTAGCCTCTCTTATATTTTGAAGTCACTAGTGAAGCAGCTCATCTCAGTTTGCAATTGAAAATACAACTCATGGAAAAATATGTAGTCAAGTCTTGAGATATGTGCCTGAATTTTGTAATGGCTGAATGCGGAATTCGACGAAAGGGTTACACTTTCTAGCAAATAATGTGTGCGTAATTGTTTGATCTAGGAAGAAATCGTAGGAATATGGGCGAATACCGAAAGTAAGACTAAAAAGAGTTGGGTGTAGGTCTGGGCGTATCGGACAGGCTGCTACACAGTTCCCACTCTCTGACGCTATCCTTCTGCTAACCGCCACGTAGACTTTTGGCTGCTCAGTTTCCTGCCTGGCCCGGTGCACCCCTCCTTAGCTAACCTGGTCGCCCAAGACTCCTCTTAAGCGACCATATTGATGACGATCTCAGTGCGGACGCCAGATCAACACAGGATGCTGCGAAACAGTACTCCCATCCTCAGACCATCCACTACACCCGGCCTCCAGGTCGCTGGATTACAGGAGCACGCCACCACTCCCAGCCGCCAGCGTAACTCTTTCAACCGCTACTTTACCTACAATCTGCGATGTCAACGAACTATTTTTTCTCCATACTCACAGCTTACTCGCCGATTTATCACGAAAACTAATGTGTATAGTGTACTTATTCATTTCTATCTTTCCGTTTCGACGAGAAAGTACACTGCTGCGTATGAAACGAACTGTTGTTACCTTGTGGATCCACGTTGCAGTTTCAGTCACGAATGCAATTCCTTCCTTCACTTAGAGAAAGAAAAAACCACTTTGGTAACTAATGATACCGTCTTTAGCCGTCACATGTACCCTCTCTTGGTATTGGTGCGAAGAAAATATTGCACTCGATAGTGTCAACATCTTATTCTATTCTTTAATGCAGTTATTTTGCATTGAATAAGGAAATTCATTCTTTAGAAACACATCTAGAATGCTCATTGAGTGCCATTTTATTTTGTCGAAAATGTGGAATCACGTAAAGTAAGTATTCAAATCTGCATGTGTCATTATTATATTTATAACGAATGCCGAATGTTTTTCTTTTACGTCTCCGGTCTGCCACATTTTCTAACATAATTTCGATTACAGGCTGAGCAACGATAATTTCTTACACTCACGTCGTGGTTTATGTCTACCATTCGTAATCTCCCTCGTTCTCTCTGCTTTCAACTGTGAAACTGAGATGTCTCGAACGCTACACAGCGCATGCGTAAATCTTAGCGCTTCAAGGAGAGTGACGTGCCTCCTCAGTAGTCTCCATTTTCTTGATGCGGATGACAGGACGTCAAGCACCGCCTGTGAGTCACGAATGACCTCTTACTTTGAGAAGCAATCACTCCAGGAGGTTTTCTCCTTTGTGCCTGTAACCTGACCACTTGCGTGCAAGAAACACACATGTCCAATACTTGGAAATAAATTTCGACAGACATATATACTGAGAGATGATAGTTTTAGAAGTGTGTCAAATGTAGCCTCTCTTATATTTTGAAGTCACTAGTGAAGCAGCTCATCTCAGTTTGCAATTGAAAATACAACTCATGGAAAAATATGTAGTCAAGTCTTGAGATCTGTGCCTGAATTTTGTAATGGCTGAATGCGGAATTCGACGAAAGGGTTACACTTTCTAGCAAATAATGTGTGCGTAATTGTTCGATCTAGGAAGAAATCGTAGGAATATGGGCGAATACCGAAAGTAAGACTAAAAAGAGTTGGGTGTAGGTCTGGGCGTATCGGACAGGCTGCTACACAGTTCCCACTCTCTGACGCTATCCTTCTGCTGACCGCCACGCGGACTTTTGGCTGCTCAGTTTCCTGCCTGGCCCGGTGCACCCCTCCTTAGCTAACCTGGTCGCCCAAGACTCCTCTTAAGCGACCATATTGATGACGATCTCAGTGCGGACGCCAGATCAACACAGGATGCTGCGAAACAGTACTCCCATCCTCAGACCGTCCACTACACCCGGCCTCCAGGTCGCTGGATTACAGGAGCACGCCACCACTCCCAGCCGCCAGCGTAACTCTTTCAACCGCTACTTTACCTACAATCTGCGATGTCAACGAACTATTTTTTCTCCATACTCACAGCTTACTCGCCGATTTATCACGAAAACTAATGTGTATAGTGTACTTATTCATTTCTATCTTTCCGTTTCGACGAGAAAGTACACTGCTGCGTATGAAACGAACTGTTGTTACCTTGTGGATCCACGTTGCAGTTTCAGTCACGAATGCAATTCCTTCCTTCACTTAGAGAAAGAAAATACCACTTTGGTAACTAATGATACCGTCTTTAGCCGTCACATGTACCCTCTCTTGGTATTGGTGCGAAGAAAATATTGCACTCGATAGTGTCAACATCTTATTCTATTCTTTAATGCAGTTATTTTGCATTGAATAAGGAAATTCATTCTTTAGAAACACATCTAGAATGCTCATTGAGTACCATTTTATTTTGTCGAAAATGTGGAATCACGTAAAGTAAGTATTCAAATCTGCATGTGTCATTATTATATTTATAACGAATGCCGAATGTTTTTCTTTTACATCTCCGGTCTGCCACATTTTCTAACATAATTTCGATTACAGGCTGAGCAACGATAATTTCTTACACTCACGTCGTGGTTTATGTCTACCATTCGTAATCTCCCTCGTTCTCTCTGCTTTCAACTGTGAAACTGAGATGTCTCGAACGCTACACAGCGCATGCGTAAATCTTAGCACTTCAAGGAGAGTGACGTGCCTCCTCAGTAGTCTCCATTTTCTTGATGCGGATGACAGGACGTCAAGCACCGCCTGTGAGTCACGAATGACCTCTTACTTTGAGAAGCAATCACTCCAGGAGGTTTTCTCCTTTGTGCCTGTAACCTGACCACTTGCGTGCAAGAAACACACATGTCCAATACTTGGAAATAAATTTCGACAGACATATATACTGAGAGATGATAGTTTTAGAAGTGTGTCAAATGTAGCCTCTCTTATATTTTGAAGTCACTAGTGAAGCAGCTCATCTCAGTTTGCAATTGAAAATACAACTCATGGAAAAATATGTAGTCAAGTCTTGAGATATGTGCCTGAATTTTGTAATGGCTGAATGCGGAATTCGACGAAAGGGTTACACTTTCTAGCAAATAATGTGTGCGTAATTGTTTGATCTAGGAAGAAATCGTAGGAATATGGGCGAATACCGAAAGTAAGACTAAAAAGAGTTGGGTGTAGGTCTGGGCGTATCGGACAGGCTGCTACACAGTTCCCACTCTCTGACGCTATCCTTCTGCTAACCGCCACGGGGACTTTTGGCTGCTCAGTTTCCTGCCTGGCCCGGTGCACCCCTCCTTAGCTAACCTGGTCGCCCAAGACTCCTCTTAAGCGACCATATTGATGACGATCTCAGTGCGGACGCCAGATCAACACAGGATGCTGCGAAACAGTACTCCCATCCTCAGACCATCCACTACACCCGGCCTCCAGGTCGCTGGATTACAGGAGCACGCCACCACTCCCAGCCGCCAGCGTAACTCTTTCAACCGCTACTTTACCTACAATCTGCGATGTCAACGAACTATTTTTTCTCCATACTCACAGCTTACTCGCCGATTTATCACGAAAACTAATGTGTATAGTGTACTTATTCATTTCTATCTTTCCGTTTCGACGAGAAAGTACACTGCTGCGTATGAAACGAACTGTTGTTACCTTGTGGATCCACGTTGCAGTTTCAGTCACGAATGCAATTCCTTCCTTCACTTAGAGAAAGAAAATACCACTTTGGTAACTAATGATACCGTCTTTAGCCGTCACATGTACCCTCTCTTGGTATTGGTGCGAAGAAAATATTGCACTCGATAGTGTCAACATCTTATTCTATTCTTTAATGCAGTTATTTTGCATTGAATAAGGAAATTCATTCTTTAGAAACACATCTAGAATGCTCATTGAGTGCCATTTTATTTTGTCGAAAATGTGGAATCACGTAAAGTAAGTATTCAAATCTGCATGTGTCATCATTATATTTATAACGAATGCCGAATGTTTTTCTTTTACATCTCCGGTCTGCCACATTTTCTAACATAATTTCGATTACAGGCTGAGCAACGATAATTTCTTACACTCACGTCGTGGTTTATGTCTACCATTCGTAATCTCCCTCGTTCTCTCTGCTTTCAACTGTGAAACTGAGATGTCTCGAACGCTACACAGCGCATGCGTAAATCTTAGCGCTTCAAGGAGAGTGACGTGCCTCCTCAGTAGTCTCCATTTTCTTGATGCGGATGACAGGACGTCAAGCACCGCCTGTGAGTCACGAATGACCTCTTACTTTGAGAAGCAATCACTCCAGGAGGTTTTCTCCTTTGTGCCTGTAACCTGACCACTTGCGTGCAAGAAACACACATGTCCAATACTTGGAAATAAATTTCGACAGACATATATACTGAGAGATGATAGTTTTAGAAGTGTGTCAAATGTAGCCTCTCTTATATTTTGAAGTCACTAGTGAAGCAGCTCATCTCAGTTTGCAATTGAAAATACAACTCATGGAAAAATATGTAGTCAAGTCTTGAGATCTGTGCCTGAATTTTGTAATGGCTGAATGCGGAATTCGACGAAAGGGTTACACTTTCTAGCAAATAATGTGTGCGTAATTGTTCGATCTAGGAAGAAATCGTAGGAATATGGGCGAATACCGAAAGTAAGACTAAAAAGAGTTGGGTGTAGGTCTGGGCGTATCGGACAGGCTGCTACACAGTTCCCACTCTCTGACGCTATCCTTCTGCTGACCGCCACGGGGACTTTTGGCTGCTCAGTTTCCTGCCTGGCCCGGTGCACCCCTCCTTAGCTAACCTGGTCGCCCAAGACTCCTCTTAAGCGACCATATTGATGACGATCTCAGTGCGGACGCCAGATCAACACAGGATGCTGCGAAACAGTACTCCCATCCTCAGACCGTCCACTACACCCGGCCTCCAGGTCGCTGGATTACAGGAGCACGCCACCACTCCCAGCCGCCAGCGTAACTCTTTCAACCGCTACTTTACCTACAATCTGCGATGTCAACGAACTATTTTTTCTCCATACTCACAGCTTACTCGCCGATTTATCACGAAAACTAATGTGTATAGTGTACTTATTCATTTCTATCTTTCCGTTTCGACGAGAAAGTACACTGCTGCGTATGAAACGAACTGTTGTTACCTTGTGGATCCACGTTGCAGTTTCAGTCACGAATGCAATTCCTTCCTTCACTTAGAGAAAGAAAATACCACTTTGGTAACTAATGATACCGTCTTTAGCCGTCACATGTACCCTCTCTTGGTATTGGTGCGAAGAAAATATTGCACTCGATAGTGTCAACATCTTATTCTATTCTTTAATGCAGTTATTTTGCATTGAATAAGGAAATTCATTCTTTAGAAACACATCTAGAATGCTCATTGAGTACCATTTTATTTTGTCGAAAATGTGGAATCACGTAAAGTAAGTATTCAAATCTGCATGTGTCATTATTATATTTATAACGAATGCCGAATGTTTTTCTTTTACATCTCCGGTCTGCCACATTTTCTAACATAATTTCGATTACAGGCTGAGCAACGATAATTTCTTACACTCACGTCGTGGTTTATGTCTACCATTCGTAATCTCCCTCGTTCTCTCTGCTTTCAACTGTGAAACTGAGATGTCTCGAACGCTACACAGCGCATGCGTAAATCTTAGCACTTCAAGGAGAGTGACGTGCCTCCTCAGTAGTCTCCATTTTCTTGATGCGGATGACAGGACGTCAAGCACCGCCTGTGAGTCACGAATGACCTCTTACTTTGAGAAGCAATCACTCCAGGAGGTTTTCTCCTTTGTGCCTGTAACCTGACCACTTGCGTGCAAGAAACACACATGTCCAATACTTGGAAATAAATTTCGACAGACATATATACTGAGAGATGATAGTTTTAGAAGTGTGTCAAATGTAGCCTCTCTTATATTTTGAAGTCACTAGTGAAGCAGCTCATCTCAGTTTGCAATTGAAAATACAACTCATGGAAAAATATGTAGTCAAGTCTTGAGATCTGTGCCTGAATTTTGTAATGGCTGAATGCGGAATTCGACGAAAGGGTTACACTTTCTAGCAAATAATGTGTGCGTAATTGTTTGATCTAGGAAGAAATCGTAGGAATATGGGCGAATACCGAAAGTAAGACTAAAAAGAGTTGGGTGTAGGTCTGGGCGTATCGGACAGGCTGCTACACAGTTCCCACTCTCTGACGCTATCCTTCTGCTAACCGCCACGGGGACTTTTGGCTGCTCAGTTTCCTGCCTGGCCCGGTGCACCCCTCCTTAGCTAACCTGGTCGCCCAAGACTCCTCTTAAGCGACCATATTGATGACGATCTCAGTGCGGACGCCAGATCAACACAGGATGCTGCGAAACAGTACTCCCATCCTCAGACCATCCACTACACCCGGCCTCCAGGTCGCTGGATTACAGGAGCACGCCACCACTCCCAGCCGCCAGCGTAACTCTTTCAACCGCTACTTTACCTACAATCTGCGATGTCAACGAACTATTTTTTCTCCATACTCACAGCTTACTCGCCGATTTATCACGAAAACTAATGTGTATAGTGTACTTATTCATTTCTATCTTTCCGTTTCGACGAGAAAGTACACTGCTGCGTATGAAACGAACTGTTGTTACCTTGTGGATCCACGTTGCAGTTTCAGTCACGAATGCAATTCCTTCCTTCACTTAGAGAAAGAAAATACCACTTTGGTAACTAATGATACCGTCTTTAGCCGTCACATGTACCCTCTCTTGGTATTGGTGCGAAGAAAATATTGCACTCGATAGTGTCAACATCTTATTCTATTCTTTAATGCAGTTATTTTGCATTGAATAAGGAAATTCATTCTTTAGAAACACATCTAGAATGCTCATTGAGTGCCATTTTATTTTGTCGAAAATGTGGAATCACGTAAAGTAAGTATTCAAATCTGCATGTGTCATTATTATATTTATAACGAATGCCGAATGTTTTTCTTTTACATCTCCGGTCTGCCACATTTTCTAACATAATTTCGATTACAGGCTGAGCAACGATAATTTCTTACACTCACGTCGTGGTTTATGTCTACCATTCGTAATCTCCCTCGTTCTCTCTGCTTTCAACTGTGAAACTGAGATGTCTCGAACGCTACACAGCGCATGCGTAAATCTTAGCGCTTCAAGGAGAGTGACGTGCCTCCTCAGTAGTCTCCATTTTCTTGATGCGGATGACAGGACGTCAAGCACCGCCTGTGAGTCACGAATGACCTCTTACTTTGAGAAGCAATCACTCCAGGAGGTTTTCTCCTTTGTGCCTGTAACCTGACCACTTGCGTGCAAGAAACACACATGTCCAATACTTGGAAATAAATTTCGACAGACATATATACTGAGAGATGATAGTTTTAGAAGTGTGTCAAATGTAGCCTCTCTTATATTTTGAAGTCACAAGTGAAGCAGCTCATCTCAGTTTGCAATTGAAAATACAACTCATGGAAAAATATGTAGTCAAGTCTTGAGATCTGTGCCTGAATTTTGTAATGGCTGAATGCGGAATTCGACGAAAGGGTTACACTTTCTAGCAAATAATGTGTGCGTAATTGTTCGATCTAGGAAGAAATCGTAGGAATATGGGCGAATACCGAAAGTAAGACTAAAAAGAGTTGGGTGTAGGTCTGGGCGTATCGGACAGGCTGCTACACAGTTCCCACTCTCTGACGCTATCCTTCTGCTGACCGCCACGGGGACTTTTGGCTGCTCAGTTTCCTGCCTGGCCCGGTGCACCCCTCCTTAGCTAACCTGGTCGCCCAAGACTCCTCTTAAGCGACCATATTGATGACGATCTCAGTGCGGACGCCAGATCAACACAGGATGCTGCGAAACAGTACTCCCATCCTCAGACCGTCCACTACACCCGGCCTCCAGGTCGCTGGATTACAGGAGCACGCCACCACTCCCAGCCGCCAGCGTAACTCTTTCAACCGCTACTTTACCTACAATCTGCGATGTCAACGAACTATTTTTTCTCCATACTCACAGCTTACTCGCCGATTTATCACGAAAACTAATGTGTATAGTGTACTTATTCATTTCTATCTTTCCGTTTCGACGAGAAAGTACACTGCTGCGTATGAAACGAACTGTTGTTACCTTGTGGATCCACGTTGCAGTTTCAGTCACGAATGCAATTCCTTCCTTCACTTAGAGAAAGAAAATACCACTTTGGTAACTAATGATACCGTCTTTAGCCGTCACATGTACCCTCTCTTGGTATTGGTGCGAAGAAAATATTGCACTCGATAGTGTCAACATCTTATTCTATTCTTTAATGCAGTTATTTTGCATTGAATAAGGAAATTCATTCTTTAGAAACACATCTAGAATGCTCATTGAGTACCATTTTATTTTGTCGAAAATGTGGAATCACGTAAAGTAAGTATTCAAATCTGCATGTGTCATTATTATATTTATAACGAATGCCGAATGTTTTTCTTTTACATCTCCGGTCTGCCACATTTTCTAACATAATTTCGATTACAGGCTGAGCAACGATAATTTCTTACACTCACGTCGTGGTTTATGTCTACCATTCGTAATCTCCCTCGTTCTCTCTGCTTTCAACTGTGAAACTGAGATGTCTCGAACGCTACACAGCGCATGCGTAAATCTTAGCACTTCAAGGAGAGTGACGTGCCTCCTCAGTAGTCTCCATTTTCTTGATGCGGATGACAGGACGTCAAGCACCGCCTGTGAGTCACGAATGACCTCTTACTTTGAGAAGCAATCACTCCAGGAGGTTTTCTCCTTTGTGCCTGTAACGTGACCACTTGCGTGCAAGAAACACACATGTCCAATACTTGGAAATAAATTTCGACAGACATATATACTGAGAGATGATAGTTTTAGAAGTGTGTCAAATGTAGCCTCTCTTATATTTTGAAGTCACTAGTGAAGCAGCTCATCTCAGTTTGCAATTGAAAATACAACTCATGGAAAAATATGTAGTCAAGTCTTGAGATCTGTGCCTGAATTTTGTAATGGCTGAATGCGGAATTCGACGAAAGGGTTACACTTTCTAGCAAATAATGTGTGCGTAATTGTTTGATCTAGGAAGAAATCGTAGGAATATGGGCGAATACCGAAAGTAAGACTAAAAAGAGTTGGGTGTAGGTCTGGGCGTATCGGACAGGCTGCTACACAGTTCCCACTCTCTGACGCTATCCTTCTGCTAACCGCCACGGGGACTTTTGGCTGCTCAGTTTCCTGCCTGGCCCGGTGCACCCCTCCTTAGCTAACCTGGTCGCCCAAGACTCCTCTTAAGCGACCATATTGATGACGATCTCAGTGCGGACGCCAGATCAACACAGGATGCTGCGAAACAGTACTCCCATCCTCAGACCATCCACTACACCCGGCCTCCAGGTCGCTGGATTACAGGAGCACGCCACCACTCCCAGCCGCCAGCGTAACTCTTTCAACCGCTACTTTACCTACAATCTGCGATGTCAACGAACTATTTTTTCTCCATACTCACAGCTTACTCGCCGATTTATCACGAAAACTAATGTGTATAGTGTACTTATTCATTTCTATCTTTCCGTTTCGACGAGAAAGTACACTGCTGCGTATGAAACGAACTGTTGTTACCTTGTGGATCCACGTTGCAGTTTCAGTCACGAATGCAATTCCTTCCTTCACTTAGAGAAAGAAAATACCACTTTGGTAACTAATGATACCGTCTTTAGCCGTCACATGTACCCTCTCTTGGTATTGGTGCGAAGAAAATATTGCACTCGATAGTGTCAACATCTTATTCTATTCTTTAATGCAGTTATTTTGCATTGAATAAGGAAATTCATTCTTTAGAAACACATCTAGAATGCTCATTGAGTGCCATTTTATTTTGTCGAAAATGTGGAATCACGTAAAGTAAGTATTCAAATCTGCATGTGTCATTATTATATTTATAACGAATGCCGAATGTTTTTCTTTTACATCTCCGGTCTGCCACATTTTCTAACATAATTTCGATTACAGGCTGAGCAACGATAATTTCTTACACTCACGTCGTGGTTTATGTCTACCATTCGTAATCTCCCTCGTTCTCTCTGCTTTCAACTGTGAAACTGAGATGTCTCGAACGCTACACAGCGCATGCGTAAATCTTAGCGCTTCAAGGAGAGTGACGTGCCTCCTCAGTAGTCTCCATTTTCTTGATGCGGATGACAGGACGTCAAGCACCGCCTGTGAGTCACGAATGACCTCTTACTTTGAGAAGCAATCACTCCAGGAGGTTTTCTCCTTTGTGCCTGTAACCTGACCACTTGCGTGCAAGAAACACACATGTCCAATACTTGGAAATAAATTTCGACAGACATATATACTGAGAGATGATAGTTTTAGAAGTGTGTCAAATGTAGCCTCTCTTATATTTTGAAGTCACTAGTGAAGCAGCTCATCTCAGTTTGCAATTGAAAATACAACTCATGGAAAAATATGTAGTCAAGTCTTGAGATCTGTGCCTGAATTTTGTAATGGCTGAATGCGGAATTCGACGAAAGGGTTACACTTTCTAGCAAATAATGTGTGCGTAATTGTTCGATCTAGGAAGAAATCGTAGGAATATGGGCGAATACCGAAAGTAAGACTAAAAAGAGTTGGGTGTAGGTCTGGGCGTATCGGACAGGCTGCTACACAGTTCCCACTCTCTGACGCTATCCTTCTGCTGACCGCCACGGGGACTTTTGGCTGCTCAGTTTCCTGCCTGGCCCGGTGCACCCCTCCTTAGCTAACCTGGTCGCCCAAGACTCCTCTTAAGCGACCATATTGATGACGATCTCAGTGCGGACGCCAGATCAACACAGGATGCTGCGAAACAGTACTCCCATCCTCAGACCGTCCACTACACCCGGCCTCCAGGTCGCTGGATTACAGGAGCACGCCACCACTCCCAGCCGCCAGCGTAACTCTTTCAACCGCTACTTTACCTACAATCTGCGATGTCAACGAACTATTTTTTCTCCATACTCACAGCTTACTCGCCGATTTATCACGAAAACTAATGTGTATAGTGTACTTATTCATTTCTATCTTTCCGTTTCGACGAGAAAGTACACTGCTGCGTATGAAACGAACTGTTGTTACCTTGTGGATCCACGTTGCAGTTTCAGTCACGAATGCAATTCCTTCCTTCACTTAGAGAAAGAAAATACCACTTTGGTAACTAATGATACCGTCTTTAGCCGTCACATGTACCCTCTCTTGGTATTGGTGCGAAGAAAATATTGCACTCGATAGTGTCAACATCTTATTCTATTCTTTAATGCAGTTATTTTGCATTGAATAAGGAAATTCATTCTTTAGAAACACATCTAGAATGCTCATTGAGTACCATTTTATTTTGTCGAAAATGTGGAATCACGTAAAGTAAGTATTCAAATCTGCATGTGTCATTATTATATTTATAACGAATGCCGAATGTTTTTCTTTTACATCTCCGGTCTGCCACATTTTCTAACATAATTTCGATTACAGGCTGAGCAACGATAATTTCTTACACTCACGTCGTGGTTTATGTCTACCATTCGTAATCTCCCTCGTTCTCTCTGCTTTCAACTGTGAAACTGAGATGTCTCGAACGCTACACAGCGCATGCGTAAATCTTAGCACTTCAAGGAGAGTGACGTGCCTCCTCAGTAGTCTCCATTTTCTTGATGCGGATGACAGGACGTCAAGCACCGCCTGTGAGTCACGAATGACCTCTTACTTTGAGAAGCAATCACTCCAGGAGGTTTTCTCCTTTGTGCCTGTAACGTGACCACTTGCGTGCAAGAAACACACATGTCCAATACTTGGAAATAAATTTCGACAGACATATATACTGAGAGATGATAGTTTTAGAAGTGTGTCAAATGTAGCCTCTCTTATATTTTGAAGTCACTAGTGAAGCAGCTCATCTCAGTTTGCAATTGAAAATACAACTCATGGAAAAATATGTAGTCAAGTCTTGAGATCTGTGCCTGAATTTTGTAATGGCTGAATGCGGAATTCGACGAAAGGGTTACACTTTCTAGCAAATAATGTGTGCGTAATTGTTTGATCTAGGAAGAAATCGTAGGAATATGGGCGAATACCGAAAGTAAGACTAAAAAGAGTTGGGTGTAGGTCTGGGCGTATCGGACAGGCTGCTACACAGTTCCCACTCTCTGACGCTATCCTTCTGCTAACCGCCACGGGGACTTTTGGCTGCTCAGTTTCCTGCCTGGCCCGGTGCACCCCTCCTTAGCTAACCTGGTCGCCCAAGACTCCTCTTAAGCGACCATATTGATGACGATCTCAGTGCGGACGCCAGATCAACACAGGATGCTGCGAAACAGTACTCCCATCCTCAGACCATCCACTACACCCGGCCTCCAGGTCGCTGGATTACAGGAGCACGCCACCACTCCCAGCCGCCAGCGTAACTCTTTCAACCGCTACTTTACCTACAATCTGCGATGTCAACGAACTATTTTTTCTCCATACTCACAGCTTACTCGCCGATTTATCACGAAAACTAATGTGTATAGTGTACTTATTCATTTCTATCTTTCCGTTTCGACGAGAAAGTACACTGCTGCGTATGAAACGAACTGTTGTTACCTTGTGGATCCACGTTGCAGTTTCAGTCACGAATGCAATTCCTTCCTTCACTTAGAGAAAGAAAATACCACTTTGGTAACTAATGATACCGTCTTTAGCCGTCACATGTATCCTCTCTTGGTATTGGTGCGAAGAAAATATTGCACTCGATAGTGTCAACATCTTATTCTATTCTTTAATGCAGTTATTTTGCATTGAATAAGGAAATTCATTCTTTAGAAACACATCTAGAATGCTCATTGAGTACCATTTTATTTTGTCGAAAATGTGGAATCACGTAAAGTAAGTATTCAAATCTGCATGTGTCATTATTATATTTATAACGAATGCCGAATGTTTTTCTTTTACATCTCCGGTCTGCCACATTTTCTAACATAATTTCGATTACAGGCTGAGCAACGATAATTTCTTACACTCACGTCGTGGTTTATGTCTACCATTCGTAATCTCCCTCGTTCTCTCTGCTTTCAACTGTGAAACTGAGATGTCTCGAACGCTACACAGCGCATGCGTAAATCTTAGCACTTCAAGGAGAGTGACGTGCCTCCTCAGTAGTCTCCATTTTCTTGATGCGGATGACAGGACGTCAAGCACCGCCTGTGAGTCACGAATGACCTCTTACTTTGAGAAGCAATCACTCCAGGAGGTTTTCTCCTTTGTGCCTGTAACCTGACCACTTGCGTGCAAGAAACACACATGTCCAATACTTGGAAATAAATTTCGACAGACATATATACTGAGAGATGATAGTTTTAGAAGTGTGTCAAATGTAGCCTCTCTTATATTTTGAAGTCACTAGTGAAGCAGCTCATCTCAGTTTGCAATTGAAAATACAACTCATGGAAAAATATGTAGTCAAGTCTTGAGATCTGTGCCTGAATTTTGTAATGGCTGAATGCGGAATTCGACGAAAGGGTTACACTTTCTAGCAAATAATGTGTGCGTAATTGTTTGATCTAGGAAGAAATCGTAGGAATATGGGCGAATACCGAAAGTAAGACTAAAAAGAGTTGGGTGTAGGTCTGGGCGTATCGGACAGGCTGCTACACAGTTCCCACTCTCTGACGCTATCCTTCTGCTAACCGCCACGGGGACTTTTGGCTGCTCAGTTTCCTGCCTGGCCCGGTGCACCCCTCCTTAGCTAACCTGGTCGCCCAAGACTCCTCTTAAGCGACCATATTGATGACGATCTCAGTGCGGACGCCAGATCAACACAGGATGCTGCGAAACAGTACTCCCATCCTCAGACCATCCACTACACCCGGCCTCCAGGTCGCTGGATTACAGGAGCACGCCACCACTCCCAGCCGCCAGCGTAACTCTTTCAACCGCTACTTTACCTACAATCTGCGATGTCAACGAACTATTTTTTTCTCCATACTCACAGCTTACTCGCCGATTTATCACGAAAACTAATGTGTATAGTGTACTTATTCATTTCTATCTTTCCGTTTCGACGAGAAAGTACACTGCTGCGTATGAAACGAACTGTTGTTACCTTGTGGATCCACGTTGCAGTTTCAGTCACGAATGCAATTCCTTCCTTCACTTAGAGAAAGAAAATACCACTTTGGTAACTAATGATACCGTCTTTAGCCGTCACATGTACCCTCTCTTGGTATTGGTGCGAAGAAAATATTGCACTCGATAGTGTCAACATCTTATTCTATTCTTTAATGCAGTTATTTTGCATTGAATAAGGAAATTCATTCTTTAGAAACACATCTAGAATGCTCATTGAGTACCATTTTATTTTGTCGAAAATGTGGAATCACGTAAAGTAAGTATTCAAATCTGCATGTGTCATTATTATATTTATAACGAATGCCGAATGTTTTTCTTTTACATCTCCGGTCTGCCACATTTTCTAACATAATTTCGATTACAGGCTGAGCAACGATAATTTCTTACACTCACGTCGTGGTTTATGTCTACCATTCGTAATCTCCCTCGTTCTCTCTGCTTTCAACTGTGAAACTGAGATGTCTCGAACGCTACACAGCGCATGCGTAAATCTTAGCGCTTCAAGGAGAGTGACGTGCCTCCTCAGTAGTCTCCATGTTCTTGATGCGGATGACAGGACGTCAAGCACCGCCTGTGAGTCACGAATGACCTCTTACTTTGAGAAGCAATCACTCCAGGAGGTTTTCTCCTTTGTGCCTTTAACCTGACCACTTGCGTGCAAGAAACACACATGTCCAATACTTGGAAATAAATTTCGACAGACATATATACTGAGAGATGATAGTTTTAGAAGTGTGTCAAATGTAGCCTCTCTTATATTTTGAAGTCACTAGTGAAGCAGCTCATCTCAGTTTGCAATTGAAAATACAACTCATGGAAAAATATGTAGTCAAGTCTTGAGATATGTGCCTGAATTTTGTAATGGCTGAATGCGGAATTCGACGAAAGGGTTACACTTTCTAGCAAATAATGTGTGCGTAATTGTTTGATCTAGGAAGAAATCGTAGGAATATGGGCGAATACCGAAAGTAAGACTAAAAAGAGTTGGGTGTAGGTCTGGGCGTATCGGACAGGCTGCTACACAGTTCCCACTCTCTGACGCTATCCTTCTGCTAACCGCCACGGGGACTTTTGGCTGCTCAGTTTCCTGCCTGGCCCGGTGCACCCCTCCTTAGCTAACCTGGTCGCCCAAGACTCCTCTTAAGCGACCATATTGATGACGATCTCAGTGCGGACGCCAGATCAACACAGGATGCTGCGAAACAGTACTCCCATCCTCAGACCATCCACTACACCCGGCCTCCAGGTCGCTGGATTACAGGAGCACGCCACCACTCCCAGCCGCCAGCGTAACTCTTTCAACCGCTACTTTACCTACAATCTGCGATGTCAACGAACTATTTTTTCTCCATACTCACAGCTTACTCGCCGATTTATCACGAAAACTAATGTGTATAGTGTACTTATTCATTTCTATCTTTCCGTTTCGACGAGAAAGTACACTGCTGCGTATGAAACGAACTGTTGTTACCTTGTGGATCCACGTTGCAGTTTCAGTCACGAATGCAATTCCTTCCTTCACTTAGAGAAAGAAAATACCACTTTGGTAACTAATGATACCGTCTTTAGCCGTCACATGTACCCTCTCTTGGTATTGGTGCGAAGAAAATATTGCACTCGATAGTGTCAACATCTTATTCTATTCTTTAATGCAGTTATTTTGCATTGAATAAGGAAATTCATTCTTTAGAAACACATCTAGAATGCTCATTGAGTACCATTTTATTTTGTCGAAAATGTGGAATCACGTAAAGTAAGTATTCAAATCTGCATGTGTCATTATTATATTTATAACGAATGCCGAATGTTTTTCTTTTACATCTCCGGTCTGCCACATTTTCTAACATAATTTCGATTACAGGCTGAGCAACGATAATTTCTTACACTCACGTCGTGGTTTATGTCTACCATTCGTAATCTCCCTCGTTCTCTCTGCTTTCAACTGTGAAACTGAGATGTCTCGAACGCTACACAGCGCATGCGTAAATCTTAGCGCTTCAAGGAGAGTGACGTGCCTCCTCAGTAGTCTCCATTTTCTTGATGCGGATGACAGGACGTCAAGCACCGCCTGTGAGTCACGAATGACCTCTTACTTTGAGAAGCAATCACTCCAGGAGGTTTTCTCCTTTGTGCCTGTAACCTGACCACTTGCGTGCAAGAAACACACATGTCCAATACTTGGAAATAAATTTCGACAGACATATATACTGAGAGATGATAGTTTTAGAAGTGTGTCAAATGTAGCCTCTCTTATATTTTGAAGTCACTAGTGAAGCAGCTCATCTCAGTTTGCAATTGAAAATACAACTCATGGAAAAATATGTAGTCAAGTCTTGAGATCTGTGCCTGAATTTTGTAATGGCTGAATGCGGAATTCGACGAAAGGGTTACACTTTCTAGCAAATAATGTGTGCGTAATTGTTCGATCTAGGAAGAAATCGTAGGAATATGGGCGAATACCGAAAGTAAGACTAAAAAGAGTTGGGTGTAGGTCTGGGCGTATCGGACAGGCTGCTACACAGTTCCCACTCTCTGACGCTATCCTTCTGCTGACCGCCACGGGGACTTTTGGCTGCTCAGTTTCCTGCCTGACCCGGTGCACCCCTCCTTAGCTAACCTGGTCGCCCAAGACTCCTCTTAAGCGACCATATTGATGACGATCTCAGTGCGGACGCCAGATCAACACAGGATGCTGCGAAACAGTACTCCCATCCTCAGACCGTCCACTACACCCGGCCTCCAGGTCGCTGGATTACAGGAGCACGCCACCACTCCCAGCCGCCAGCGTAACTCTTTCAACCGCTACTTTACCTACAATCTGCGATGTCAACGAACTATTTTTTTCTCCATACTCACAGCTTACTCGCCGATTTATCACGAAAACTAATGTGTATAGTGTACTTATTCATTTCTATCTTTCCGTTTCGACGAGAAAGTACACTGCTGCGTATGAAACGAACTGTTGTTACCTTGTGGATCCACGTTGCAGTTTCAGTCACGAATGCAATTCCTTCCTTCACTTAGAGAAAGAAAATACCACTTTGGTAACTAATGATACCGTCTTTAGCCGTCACATGTACCCTCTCTTGGTATTGGTGCGAAGAAAATATTGCACTCGATAGTGTCAACATCTTATTCTATTCTTTAATGCAGTTATTTTGCATTGAATAAGGAAATTCATTCTTTAGAAACACATCTAGAATGCTCATTGAGTACCATTTTATTTTGTCGAAAATGTGGAATCACGTAAAGTAAGTATTCAAATCTGCATGTGTCATTATTATATTTATAACGAATGCCGAATGTTTTTCTTTTACATCTCCGGTCTGCCACATTTTCTAACATAATTTCGATTACAGGCTGAGCAACGATAATTTCTTACACTCACGTCGTGGTTTATGTCTACCATTCGTAATCTCCCTCGTTCTCTCTGCTTTCAACTGTGAAACTGAGATGTCTCGAACGCTACACAGCGCATGCGTAAATCTTAGCGCTTCAAGGAGAGTGACGTGCCTCCTCAGTAGTCTCCATGTTCTTGATGCGGATGACAGGACGTCAAGCACCGCCTGTGAGTCACGAATGACCTCTTACTTTGAGAAGCAATCACTCCAGGAGGTTTTCTCCTTTGTGCCTTTAACCTGACCACTTGCGTGCAAGAAACACACATGTCCAATACTTGGAAATAAATTTCGACAGACATATATACTGAGAGATGATAGTTTTAGAAGTGTGTCAAATGTAGCCTCTCTTATATTTTGAAGTCACTAGTGAAGCAGCTCATCTCAGTTTGCAATTGAAAATACAACTCATGGAAAAATATGTAGTCAAGTCTTGAGATATGTGCCTGAATTTTGTAATGGCTGAATGCGGAATTCGACGAAAGGGTTACACTTTCTAGCAAATAATGTGTGCGTAATTGTTTGATCTAGGAAGAAATCGTAGGAATATGGGCGAATACCGAAAGTAAGACTAAAAAGAGTTGGGTGTAGGTCTGGGCGTATCGGACAGGCTGCTACACAGTTCCCACTCTCTGACGCTATCCTTCTGCTAACCGCCACGGGGACTTTTGGCTGCTCAGTTTCCTGCCTGGCCCGGTGCACCCCTCCTTAGCTAACCTGGTCGCCCAAGACTCCTCTTAAGCGACCATATTGATGACGATCTCAGTGCTGACGCCAGATCAACACAGGATGCTGCGAAACAGTACTCCCATCCTCAGACCATCCACTACACCCGGCCTCCAGGTCGCTGGATTACAGGAGCACGCCACCACTCCCAGCCGCCAGCGTAACTCTTTCAACCGCTACTTTACCTACAATCTGCGATGTCAACGAACTATTTTTTTCTCCATACTCACAGCTTACTCGCCGATTTATCACGAAAACTAATGTGTATAGTGTACTTATTCATTTCTATCTTTCCGTTTCGACGAGAAAGTACACTGCTGCGTATGAAACGAACTGTTGTTACCTTGTGGATCCACGTTGCAGTTTCAGTCACGAATGCAATTCCTTCCTTCACTTAGAGAAAGAAAATACCACTTTGGTAACTAATGATACCGTCTTTAGCCGTCACATGTACCCTCTCTTGGTATTGGTGCGAAGAAAATATTGCACTCGATAGTGTCAACATCTTATTCTATTCTTTAATGCAGTTATTTTGCATTGAATAAGGAAATTCATTCTTTAGAAACACATCTAGAATGCTCATTGAGTACCATTTTATTTTGTCGAAAATGTGGAATCACGTAAAGTAAGTATTCAAATCTGCATGTGTCATTATTATATTTATAACGAATGCCGAATGTTTTTCTTTTACATCTCCGGTCTGCCACATTTTCTAACATAATTTCGATTACAGGCTGAGCAACGATAATTTCTTACACTCACGTCGTGGTTTATGTCTACCATTCGTAATCTCCCTCGTTCTCTCTGCTTTCAACTGTGAAACTGAGATGTCTCGAACGCTACACAGCGCATGCGTAAATCTTAGCGCTTCAAGGAGAGTGACGTGCCTCCTCAGTAGTCTCCATGTTCTTGATGCGGATGACAGGACGTCAAGCACCGCCTGTGAGTCACGAATGACCTCTTACTTTGAGAAGCAATCACTCCAGGAGGTTTTCTCCTTTGTGCCTTTAACCTGACCACTTGCGTGCAAGAAACACACATGTCCAATACTTGGAAATAAATTTCGACAGACATATATACTGAGAGATGATAGTTTTAGAAGTGTGTCAAATGTAGCCTCTCTTATATTTTGAAGTCACTAGTGAAGCAGCTCATCTCAGTTTGCAATTGAAAATACAACTCATGGAAAAATATGTAGTCAAGTCTTGAGATATGTGCCTGAATTTTGTAATGGCTGAATGCGGAATTCGACGAAAGGGTTACACTTTCTAGCAAATAATGTGTGCGTAATTGTTTGATCTAGGAAGAAATCGTAGGAATATGGGCGAATACCGAAAGTAAGACTAAAAAGAGTTGGGTGTAGGTCTGGGCGTATCGGACAGGCTGCTACACAGTTCCCACTCTCTGACGCTATCCTTCTGCTAACCGCCACGGGGACTTTTGGCTGCTCAGTTTCCTGCCTGGCCCGGTGCACCCCTCCTTAGCTAACCTGGTCGCCCAAGACTCCTCTTAAGCGACCATATTGATGACGATCTCAGTGCGGACGCCAGATCAACACAGGATGCTGCGAAACAGTACTCCCATCCTCAGACCATCCACTACACCCGGCCTCCAGGTCGCTGGATTACAGGAGCACGCCACCACTCCCAGCCGCCAGCGTAACTCTTTCAACCGCTACTTTACCTACAATCTGCGATGTCAACGAACTATTTTTTCTCCATACTCACAGCTTACTCGCCGATTTATCACGAAAACTAATGTGTATAGTGTACTTATTCATTTCTATCTTTCCGTTTCGACGAGAAAGTACACTGCTGCGTATGAAACGAACTGTTGTTACCTTGTGGATCCACGTTGCAGTTTCAGTCACGAATGCAATTCCTTCCTTCACTTAGAGAAAGAAAATACCACTTTGGTAACTAATGATACCGTCTTTAGCCGTCACATGTACCCTCTCTTGGTATTGGTGCGAAGAAAATATTGCACTCGATAGTGTCAACATCTTATTCTATTCTTTAATGCAGTTATTTTGCATTGAATAAGGAAATTCATTCTTTAGAAACACATCTAGAATGCTCATTGAGTACCATTTTATTTTGTCGAAAATGTGGAATCACGTAAAGTAAGTATTCAAATCTGCATGTGTCATTATTATATTTATAACGAATGCCGAATGTTTTTCTTTTACATCTCCGGTCTGCCACATTTTCTAACATAATTTCGATTACAGGCTGAGCAACGATAATTTCTTACACTCACGTCGTGGTTTATGTCTACCATTCGTAATCTCCCTCGTTCTCTCTGCTTTCAACTGTGAAACTGAGATGTCTCGAACGCTACACAGCGCATGCGTAAATCTTAGCGCTTCAAGGAGAGTGACGTGCCTCCTCAGTAGTCTCCATTTTCTTGATGCGGATGACAGGACGTCAAGCACCGACTGTGAGTCACGAATGACCTCTTACTTTGAGAAGCAATCACTCCAGGAGGTTTTCTCCTTTGTGCCTGTAACCTGACCACTTGCGTGCAAGAAACACACATGTCCAATACTTGGAAATAAATTTCGACAGACATATATACTGAGAGATGATAGTTTTAGAAGTGTGTCAAATGTAGCCTCTCTTATATTTTGAAGTCACTAGTGAAGCAGCTCATCTCAGTTTGCAATTGAAAATACAACTCATGGAAAAATATGTAGTCAAGTCTTGAGATCTGTGCCTGAATTTTGTAATGGCTGAATGCGGAATTCGACGAAAGGGTTACACTTTCTAGCAAATAATGTGTGCGTAATTGTTCGATCTAGGAAGAAATCGTAGGAATATGGGCGAATACCGAAAGTAAGACTAAAAAGAGTTGGGTGTAGGTCTGGGCGTATCGGACAGGCTGCTACACAGTTCCCACTCTCTGACGCTATCCTTCTGCTGACCGCCACGGGGACTTTTGGCTGCTCAGTTTCCTGCCTGACCCGGTGCACCCCTCCTTAGCTAACCTGGTCGCCCAAGACTCCTCTTAAGCGACCATATTGATGACGATCTCAGTGCGGACGCCAGATCAACACAGGATGCTGCGAAACAGTACTCCCATCCTCAGACCGTCCACTACACCCGGCCTCCAGGTCGCTGGATTACAGGAGCACGCCACCACTCCCAGCCGCCAGCGTAACTCTTTCAACCGCTACTTTACCTACAATCTGCGATGTCAACGAACTATTTTTTCTCCATACTCACAGCTTACTCGCCGATTTATCACGAAAACTAATGTGTATAGTGTACTTATTCATTTCTATCTTTCCGTTTCGACGAGAAAGTACACTGCTGCGTATGAAACGAACTGTTGTTACCTTGTGGATCCACGTTGCAGTTTCAGTCACGAATGCAATTCCTTCCTTCACTTAGAGAAAGAAAATACCACTTTGGTAACTAATGATACCGTCTTTAGCCGTCACATGTACCCTCTCTTGGTATTGGTGCGAAGAAAATATTGCACTCGATAGTGTCAACATCTTATTCTATTCTTTAATGCAGTTATTTTGCATTGAATAAGGAAATTCATTCTTTAGAAACACATCTAGAATGCTCATTGAGTACCATTTTATTTTGTCGAAAATGTGGAATCACGTAAAGTAAGTATTCAAATCTGCATGTGTCATTATTATATTTATAACGAATGCCGAATGTTTTTCTTTTACATCTCCGGTCTGCCACATTTTCTAACATAATTTCGATTACAGGCTGAGCAACGATAATTTCTTACACTCACGTCGTGGTTTATGTCTACCATTCGTAATCTCCCTCGTTCTCTCTGCTTTCAACTGTGAAACTGAGATGTCTCGAACGCTACACAGCGCATGCGTAAATCTTAGCGCTTCAAGGAGAGTGACGTGCCTCCTCAGTAGTCTCCATGTTCTTGATGCGGATGACAGGACGTCAAGCACCGCCTGTGAGTCACGAATGACCTCTTACTTTGAGAAGCAATCACTCCAGGAGGTTTTCTCCTTTGTGCCTGTAACCTGACCACTTGCGTGCAAGAAACACACATGTCCAATACTTGGAAATAAATTTCGACAGACATATATACTGAGAGATGATAGTTTTAGAAGTGTGTCAAATGTAGCCTCTCTTATATTTTGAAGTCACTAGTGAAGCAGCTCATCTCAGTTTGCAATTGAAAATACAACTCATGGAAAAATATGTAGTCAAGTCTTGAGATCTGTGCCTGAATTTTGTAATGGCTGAATGCGGAATTCGACGAAAGGGTTACACTTTCTAGCAAATAATGTGTGCGTAATTGTTTGATCTAGGAAGAAATCGTAGGAATATGGGCGAATACCGAAAGTAAGACTAAAAAGAGTTGGGTGTAGGTCTGGGCGTATCGGACAGGCTGCTACACAGTTCCCACTCTCTGACGCTATCCTTCTGCTAACCGCCACGGGGACTTTTGGCTGCTCAGTTTCCTGCCTGGCCCGGTGCACCCCTCCTTAGCTAACCTGGTCGCCCAAGACTCCTCTTAAGCGACCATATTGATGACGATCTCAGTGCGGACGCCAGATCAACACAGGATGCTGCGAAACAGTACTCCCATCCTCAGACCATCCACTACACCCGGCCTCCAGGTCGCTGGATTACAGGAGCACGCCACCACTCCCAACCGCCAGCGTAACTCTTTCAACCGCTACTTTACCTACAATCTGCGATGTCAACGAACTATTTTTTCTCCATACTCACAGCTTACTCGCCGATTTATCACGAAAACTAATGTGTATAGTGTACTTATTCATTTCTATCTTTCCGTTTCGACGAGAAAGTACACTGCTGCGTATGAAACGAACTGTTGTTACCTTGTGGATCCACGTTGCAGTTTCAGTCACGAATGCAATTCCTTCCTTCACTTAGAGAAAGAAAATACCACTTTGGTAACTAATGATACCGTCTTTAGCCGTCACATGTACCCTCTCTTGGTATTGGTGCGAAGAAAATATTGCACTCGATAGTGTCAACATCTTATTCTATTCTTTAATGCAGTTATTTTGCATTGAATAAGGAAATTCATTCTTTAGAAACACATCTAGAATGCTCATTGAGTACCATTTTATTTTGTCGAAAATGTGGAATCACGTAAAGTAAGTATTCAAATCTGCATGTGTCATTATTATATTTATAACGAATGCCGAATGTTTTTCTTTTACATCTCCGGTCTGCCACATTTTCTAACATAATTTCGATTACAGGCTGAGCAACGATAATTTCTTACACTCACGTCGTGGTTTATGTCTACCATTCGTAATCTCCCTCGTTCTCTCTGCTTTCAACTGTGAAACTGAGATGTCTCGAACGCTACACAGCGCATGCGTAAATCTTAGCGCTTCAAGGAGAGTGACGTGCCTCCTCAGTAGTCTCCATGTTCTTGATGCGGATGACAGGACGTCAAGCACCGCCTGTGAGTCACGAATGACCTCTTACTTTGAGAAGCAATCACTCCAGGAGGTTTTCTCCTTTGTGCCTGTAACCTGACCACTTGCGTGCAAGAAACACACATGTCCAATACTTGGAAATAAATTTCGACAGACATATATACTGAGAGATGATAGTTTTAGAAGTGTGTCAAATGTAGCCTCTCTTATATTTTGAAGTCACTAGTGAAGCAGCTCATCTCAGTTTGCAATTGAAAATACAACTCATGGAAAAATATGTAGTCAAGTCTTGAGATATGTGCCTGAATTTTGTAATGGCTGAATGCGGAATTCGACGAAAGGGTTACACTTTCTAGCAAATAATGTGTGCGTAATTGTTTGATCTAGGAAGAAATCGTAGGAATATGGGCGAATACCGAAAGTAAGACTAAAAAGAGTTGGGTGTAGGTCTGGGCGTATCGGACAGGCTGCTACACAGTTCCCACTCTCTGACGCTATCCTTCTGCTAACCGCCACGGGGACTTTTGGCTGCTCAGTTTCCTGCCTGGCCCGGTGCACCCCTCCTTAGCTAACCTGGTCGCCCAAGACTCCTCTTAAGCGACCATATTGATGACGATCTCAGTGCGGACGCCAGATCAACACAGGATGCTGCGAAACAGTACTCCCATCCTCAGACCATCCACTACACCCGGCCTCCAGGTCGCTGGATTACAGGAGCACGCCACCACTCCCAGCCGCCAGCGTAACTCTTTCAACCGCTACTTTACCTACAATCTGCGATGTCAACGAACTATTTTTTCTCCATACTCACAGCTTACTCGCCGATTTATCACGAAAACTAATGTGTATAGTGTACTTATTCATTTCTATCTTTCCGTTTCGACGAGAAAGTACACTGCTGCGTATGAAACGAACTGTTGTTACCTTGTGGATCCACGTTGCAGTTTCAGTCACGAATGCAATTCCTTCCTTCACTTAGAGAAAGAAAATACCACTTTGGTAACTAATGATACCGTCTTTAGCCGTCACATGTACCCTCTCTTGGTATTGGTGCGAAGAAAATATTGCACTCGATAGTGTCAACATCTTATTCTATTCTTTAATGCAGTTATTTTGCATTGAATAAGGAAATTCATTCTTTAGAAACACATCTAGAATGCTCATTGAGTACCATTTTATTTTGTCGAAAATGTGGAATCACGTAAAGTAAGTATTCAAATCTGCATGTGTCATTATTATATTTATAACGAATGCCGAATGTTTTTCTTTTACATCTCCGGTCTGCCACATTTTCTAACATAATTTCGATTACAGGCTGAGCAACGATAATTTCTTACACTCACGTCGTGGTTTATGTCTACCATTCGTAATCTCCCTCGTTCTCTCTGCTTTCAACTGTGAAACTGAGATGTCTCGAACGCTACACAGCGCATGCGTAAATCTTAGCGCTTCAAGGAGAGTGACGTGCCTCCTCAGTAGTCTCCATGTTCTTGATGCGGATGACAGGACGTCAAGCACCGCCTGTGAGTCACGAATGACCTCTTACTTTGAGAAGCAATCACTCCAGGAGGTTTTCTCCTTTGTGCCTGTAACCTGACCACTTGCGTGCAAGAAACACACATGTCCAATACTTGGAAATAAATTTCGACAGACATATATACTGAGAGATGATAGTTTTAGAAGTGTGTCAAATGTAGCCTCTCTTATATTTTGAAGTCACTAGTGAAGCAGCTCATCTCAGTTTGCAATTGAAAATACAACTCATGGAAAAATATGTAGTCAAGTCTTGAGATATGTGCCTGAATTTTGTAATGGCTGAATGCGGAATTCGACGAAAGGGTTACACTTTCTAGCAAATAATGTGTGCGTAATTGTTTGATCTAGGAAGAAATCGTAGGAATATGGGCGAATACCGAAAGTAAGACTAAAAAGAGTTGGGTGTAGGTCTGGGCGTATCGGACAGGCTGCTACACAGTTCCCACTCTCTGACGCTATCCTTCTGCTAACCGCCACGGGGACTTTTGGCTGCTCAGTTTCCTGCCTGGCCCGGTGCACCCCTCCTTAGCTAACCTGGTCGCCCAAGACTCCTCTTAAGCGACCATATTGATGACGATCTCAGTGCGGACGCCAGATCAACACAGGATGCTGCGAAACAGTACTCCCATCCTCAGACCATCCACTACACCCGGCCTCCAGGTCGCTGGATTACAGGAGCACGCCACCACTCCCAGCCGCCAGCGTAACTCTTTCAACCGCTACTTTACCTACAATCTGCGATGTCAACGAACTATTTTTTCTCCATACTCACAGCTTACTCGCCGATTTATCACGAAAACTAATGTGTATAGTGTACTTATTCATTTCTATCTTTCCGTTTCGACGAGAAAGTACACTGCTGCGTATGAAACGAACTGTTGTTACCTTGTGGATCCACGTTGCAGTTTCAGTCACGAATGCAATTCCTTCCTTCACTTAGAGAAAGAAAATACCACTTTGGTAACTAATGATACCGTCTTTAGCCGTCACATGTACCCTCTCTTGGTATTGGTGCGAAGAAAATATTGCACTCGATAGTGTCAACATCTTATTCTATTCTTTAATGCAGTTATTTTGCATTGAATAAGGAAATTCATTCTTTAGAAACACATCTAGAATGCTCATTGAGTACCATTTTATTTTGTCGAAAATGTGGAATCACGTAAAGTAAGTATTCAAATCTGCATGTGTCATTATTATATTTATAACGAATGCCGAATGTTTTTCTTTTACATCTCCGGTCTGCCACATTTTCTAACATAATTTCGATTACAGGCTGAGCAACGATAATTTCTTACACTCACGTCGTGGTTTATGTCTACCATTCGTAATCTCCCTCGTTCTCTCTGCTTTCAACTGTGAAACTGAGATGTCTCGAACGCTACACAGCGCATGCGTAAATCTTAGCGCTTCAAGGAGAGTGACGTGCCTCCTCAGTAGTCTCCATGTTCTTGATGCGGATGACAGGACGTCAAGCACCGCCTGTGAGTCACGAATGACCTCTTACTTTGAGAAGCAATCACTCCAGGAGGTTTTCTCCTTTGTGCCTGTAACGTGACCACTTGCGTGCAAGAAACACACATGTCCAATACTTGGAAATAAATTTCGACAGACATATATACTGAGAGATGATAGTTTTAGAAGTGTGTCAAATGTAGCCTCTCTTATATTTTGAAGTCACTAGTGAAGCAGCTCATCTCAGTTTGCAATTGAAAATACAACTCATGGAAAAATATGTAGTCAAGTCTTGAGATCTGTGCCTGAATTTTGTAATGGCTGAATGCGGAATTCGACGAAAGGGTTACACTTTCTAGCAAATAATGTGTGCGTAATTGTTTGATCTAGGAAGAAATCGTAGGAATATGGGCGAATACCGAAAGTAAGACTAAAAAGAGTTGGGTGTAGGTCTGGGCGTATCGGACAGGCTGCTACACAGTTCCCACTCTCTGACGCTATCCTTCTGCTAACCGCCACGGGGACTTTTGGCTGCTCAGTTTCCTGCCTGGCCCGGTGCACCCCTCCTTAGCTAACCTGGTCGCCCAAGACTCCTCTTAAGCGACCATATTGATGACGATCTCAGTGCGGACGCCAGATCAACACAGGATGCTGCGAAACAGTACTCCCATCCTCAGACCATCCACTACACCCGGCCTCCAGGTCGCTGGATTACAGGAGCACGCCACCACTCCCAACCGCCAGCGTAACTCTTTCAACCGCTACTTTACCTACAATCTGCGATGTCAACGAACTATTTTTTCTCCATACTCACAGCTTACTCGCCGATTTATCACGAAAACTAATGTGTATAGTGTACTTATTCATTTCTATCTTTCCGTTTCGACGAGAAAGTACACTGCTGCGTATGAAACGAACTGTTGTTACCTTGTGGATCCACGTTGCAGTTTCAGTCACGAATGCAATTCCTTCCTTCACTTAGAGAAAGAAAATACCACTTTGGTAACTAATGATACCGTCTTTAGCCGTCACATGTACCCTCTCTTGGTATTGGTGCGAAGAAAATATTGCACTCGATAGTGTCAACATCTTATTCTATTCTTTAATGCAGTTATTTTGCATTGAATAAGGAAATTCATTCTTTAGAAACACATCTAGAATGCTCATTGAGTACCATTTTATTTTGTCGAAAATGTGGAATCACGTAAAGTAAGTATTCAAATCTGCATGTGTCATTATTATATTTATAACGAATGCCGAATGTTTTTCTTTTACATCTCCGGTCTGCCACATTTTCTAACATAATTTCGATTACAGGCTGAGCAACGATAATTTCTTACACTCACGTCGTGGTTTATGTCTACCATTCGTAATCTCCCTCGTTCTCTCTGCTTTCAACTGTGAAACTGAGATGTCTCGAACGCTACACAGCGCATGCGTAAATCTTAGCGCTTCAAGGAGAGTGACGTGCCTCCTCAGTAGTCTCCATGTTCTTGATGCGGATGACAGGACGTCAAGCACCGCCTGTGAGTCACGAATGACCTCTTACTTTGAGAAGCAATCACTCCAGGAGGTTTTCTCCTTTGTGCCTGTAACCTGACCACTTGCGTGCAAGAAACACACATGTCCAATACTTGGAAATAAATTTCGACAGACATATATACTGAGAGATGATAGTTTTAGAAGTGTGTCAAATGTAGCCTCTCTTATATTTTGAAGTCACTAGTGAAGCAGCTCATCTCAGTTTGCAATTGAAAATACAACTCATGGAAAAATATGTAGTCAAGTCTTGAGATATGTGCCTGAATTTTGTAATGGCTGAATGCGGAATTCGACGAAAGGGTTACACTTTCTAGCAAATAATGTGTGCGTAATTGTTTGATCTAGGAAGAAATCGTAGGAATATGGGCGAATACCGAAAGTAAGACTAAAAAGAGTTGGGTGTAGGTCTGGGCGTATCGGACAGGCTGCTACACAGTTCCCACTCTCTGACGCTATCCTTCTGCTAACCGCCACGGGGACTTTTGGCTGCTCAGTTTCCTGCCTGGCCCGGTGCACCCCTCCTTAGCTAACCTGGTCGCCCAAGACTCCTCTTAAGCGACCATATTGATGACGATCTCAGTGCGGACGCCAGATCAACACAGGATGCTGCGAAACAGTACTCCCATCCTCAGACCATCCACTACACCCGGCCTCCAGGTCGCTGGATTACAGGAGCACGCCACCACTCCCAGCCGCCAGCGTAACTCTTTCAACCGCTACTTTACCTACAATCTGCGATGTCAACGAACTATTTTTTCTCCATACTCACAGCTTACTCGCCGATTTATCACGAAAACTAATGTGTATAGTGTACTTATTCATTTCTATCTTTCCGTTTCGACGAGAAAGTACACTGCTGCGTATGAAACGAACTGTTGTTACCTTGTGGATCCACGTTGCAGTTTCAGTCACGAATGCAATTCCTTCCTTCACTTAGAGAAAGAAAATACCACTTTGGTAACTAATGATACCGTCTTTAGCCGTCACATGTACCCTCTCTTGGTATTGGTGCGAAGAAAATATTGCACTCGATAGTGTCAACATCTTATTCTATTCTTTAATGCAGTTATTTTGCATTGAATAAGGAAATTCATTCTTTAGAAACACATCTAGAATGCTCATTGAGTACCATTTTATTTTGTCGAAAATGTGGAATCACGTAAAGTAAGTATTCAAATCTGCATGTGTCATTATTATATTTATAACGAATGCCGAATGTTTTTCTTTTACATCTCCGGTCTGCCACATTTTCTAACATAATTTCGATTACAGGCTGAGCAACGATAATTTCTTACACTCACGTCGTGGTTTATGTCTACCATTCGTAATCTCCCTCGTTCTCTCTGCTTTCAACTGTGAAACTGAGATGTCTCGAACGCTACACAGCGCATGCGTAAATCTTAGCGCTTCAAGGAGAGTGACGTGCCTCCTCAGTAGTCTCCATGTTCTTGATGCGGATGACAGGACGTCAAGCACCGCCTGTGAGTCACGAATGACCTCTTACTTTGAGAAGCAATCACTCCAGGAGGTTTTCTCCTTTGTGCCTGTAACCTGACCACTTGCGTGCAAGAAACACACATGTCCAATACTTGGAAATAAATTTCGACAGACATATATACTGAGAGATGATAGTTTTAGAAGTGTGTCAAATGTAGCCTCTCTTATATTTTGAAGTCACTAGTGAAGCAGCTCATCTCAGTTTGCAATTGAAAATACAACTCATGGAAAAATATGTAGTCAAGTCTTGAGATATGTGCCTGAATTTTGTAATGGCTGAATGCGGAATTCGACGAAAGGGTTACACTTTCTAGCAAATAATGTGTGCGTAATTGTTTGATCTAGGAAGAAATCGTAGGAATATGGGCGAATACCGAAAGTAAGACTAAAAAGAGTTGGGTGTAGGTCTGGGCGTATCGGACAGGCTGCTACACAGTTCCCACTCTCTGACGCTATCCTTCTGCTAACCGCCACGGGGACTTTTGGCTGCTCAGTTTCCTGCCTGGCCCGGTGCACCCCTCCTTAGCTAACCTGGTCGCCCAAGACTCCTCTTAAGCGACCATATTGATGACGATCTCAGTGCGGACGCCAGATCAACACAGGATGCTGCGAAACAGTACTCCCATCCTCAGACCATCCACTACACCCGGCCTCCAGGTCGCTGGATTACAGGAGCACGCCAGCACTCCCAGCCGCCAGCGTAACTCTTTCAACCGCTACTTTACCTACAATCTGCGATGTCAACGAACTATTTTTTCTCCATACTCACAGCTTACTCGCCGATTTATCACGAAAACTAATGTGTATAGTGTACTTATTCATTTCTATCTTTCCGTTTCGACGAGAAAGTACACTGCTGCGTATGAAACGAACTGTTGTTACCTTGTGGATCCACGTTGCAGTTTCAGTCACGAATGCAATTCCTTCCTTCACTTAGAGAAAGAAAATACCACTTTGGTAACTAATGATACCGTCTTTAGCCGTCACATGTACCCTCTCTTGGTATTGGTGCGAAGAAAATATTGCACTCGATAGTGTCAACATCTTATTCTATTCTTTAATGCAGTTATTTTGCATTGAATAAGGAAATTCATTCTTTAGAAACACATCTAGAATGCTCATTGAGTACCATTTTATTTTGTCGAAAATGTGGAATCACGTAAAGTAAGTATTCAAATCTGCATGTGTCATTATTATATTTATAACGAATGCCGAATGTTTTTCTTTTACATCTCCGGTCTGCCACATTTTCTAACATAATTTCGATTACAGGCTGAGCAACGATAATTTCTTACACTCACGTCGTGGTTTATGTCTACCATTCGTAATCTCCCTCGTTCTCTCTGCTTTCAACTGTGAAACTGAGATGTCTCGAACGCTACACAGCGCATGCGTAAATCTTAGCGCTTCAAGGAGAGTGACGTGCCTCCTCAGTAGTCTCCATGTTCTTGATGCGGATGACAGGACGTCAAGCACCGCCTGTGAGTCACGAATGACCTCTTACTTTGAGAAGCAATCACTCCAGGAGGTTTTCTCCTTTGTGCCTGTAACCTGACCACTTGCGTGCAAGAAACACACATGTCCAATACTTGGAAATAAATTTCGACAGACATATATACTGAGAGATGATAGTTTTAGAAGTGTGTCAAATGTAGCCTCTCTTATATTTTGAAGTCACTAGTGAAGCAGCTCATCTCAGTTTGCAATTGAAAATACAACTCATGGAAAAATATGTAGTCAAGTCTTGAGATATGTGCCTGAATTTTGTAATGGCTGAATGCGGAATTCGACGAAAGGGTTACACTTTCTAGCAAATAATGTGTGCGTAATTGTTTGATCTAGGAAGAAATCGTAGGAATATGGGCGAATACCGAAAGTAAGACTAAAAAGAGTTGGGTGTAGGTCTGGGCGTATCGGACAGGCTGCTACACAGTTCCCACTCTCTGACGCTATCCTTCTGCTAACCGCCACGGGGACTTTTGGCTGCTCAGTTTCCTGCCTGGCCCGGTGCACCCCTCCTTAGCTAACCTGGTCGCCCAAGACTCCTCTTAAGCGACCATATTGATGACGATCTCAGTGCGGACGCCAGATCAACACAGGATGCTGCGAAACAGTACTCCCATCCTCAGACCATCCACTACACCCGGCCTCCAGGTCGCTGGATTACAGGAGCACGCCACCACTCCCAGCCGCCAGCGTAACTCTTTCAACCGCTACTTTACCTACAATCTGCGATGTCAACGAACTATTTTTTCTCCATACTCACAGCTTACTCGCCGATTTATCACGAAAACTAATGTGTATAGTGTACTTATTCATTTCTATCTTTCCGTTTCGACGAGAAAGTACACTGCTGCGTATGAAACGAACTGTTGTTACCTTGTGGATCCACGTTGCAGTTTCAGTCACGAATGCAATTCCTTCCTTCACTTAGAGAAAGAAAATACCACTTTGGTAACTAATGATACCGTCTTTAGCCGTCACATGTACCCTCTCTTGGTATTGGTGCGAAGAAAATATTGCACTCGATAGTGTCAACATCTTATTCTATTCTTTAATGCAGTTATTTTGCATTGAATAAGGAAATTCATTCTTTAGAAACACATCTAGAATGCTCATTGAGTACCATTTTATTTTGTCGAAAATGTGGAATCACGTAAAGTAAGTATTCAAATCTGCATGTGTCATTATTATATTTATAACGAATGCCGAATGTTTTTCTTTTACATCTCCGGTCTGCCACATTTTCTAACATAATTTCGATTACAGGCTGAGCAACGATAATTTCTTACACTCACGTCGTGGTTTATGTCTACCATTCGTAATCTCCCTCGTTCTCTCTGCTTTCAACTGTGAAACTGAGATGTCTCGAACGCTACACAGCGCATGCGTAAATCTTAGCGCTTCAAGGAGAGTGACGTGCCTCCTCAGTAGTCTCCATGTTCTTGATGCGGATGACAGGACGTCAAGCACCGCCTGTGAGTCACGAATGACCTCTTACTTTGAGAAGCAATCACTCCAGGAGGTTTTCTCCTTTGTGCCTGTAACCTGACCACTTGCGTGCAAGAAACACACATGTCCAATACTTGGAAATAAATTTCGACAGACATATATACTGAGAGATGATAGTTTTAGAAGTGTGTCAAATGTAGCCTCTCTTATATTTTGAAGTCACTAGTGAAGCAGCTCATCTCAGTTTGCAATTGAAAATACAACTCATGGAAAAATATGTAGTCAAGTCTTGAGATATGTGCCTGAATTTTGTAATGGCTGAATGCGGAATTCGACGAAAGGGTTACACTTTCTAGCAAATAATGTGTGCGTAATTGTTTGATCTAGGAAGAAATCGTAGGAATATGGGCGAATACCGAAAGTAAGACTAAAAAGAGTTGGGTGTAGGTCTGGGCGTATCGGACAGGCTGCTACACAGTTCCCACTCTCTGACGCTATCCTTCTGCTAACCGCCACGGGGACTTTTGGCTGCTCAGTTTCCTGCCTGGCCCGGTGCACCCCTCCTTAGCTAACCTGGTCGCCCAAGACTCCTCTTAAGCGACCATATTGATGACGATCTCAGTGCGGACGCCAGATCAACACAGGATGCTGCGAAACAGTACTCCCATCCTCAGACCATCCACTACACCCGGCCTCCAGGTCGCTGGATTACAGGAGCACGCCACCACTCCCAGCCGCCAGCGTAACTCTTTCAACCGCTACTTTACCTACAATCTGCGATGTCAACGAACTATTTTTTCTCCATACTCACAGCTTACTCGCCGATTTATCACGAAAACTAATGTGTATAGTGTACTTATTCATTTCTATCTTTCCGTTTCGACGAGAAAGTACACTGCTGCGTATGAAACGAACTGTTGTTACCTTGTGGATCCACGTTGCAGTTTCAGTCACGAATGCAATTCCTTCCTTCACTTAGAGAAAGAAAATACCACTTTGGTAACTAATGATACCGTCTTTAGCCGTCACATGTACCCTCTCTTGGTATTGGTGCGAAGAAAATATTGCACTCGATAGTGTCAACATCTTATTCTATTCTTTAATGCAGTTATTTTGCATTGAATAAGGAAATTCATTCTTTAGAAACACATCTAGAATGCTCATTGAGTACCATTTTATTTTGTCGAAAATGTGGAATCACGTAAAGTAAGTATTCAAATCTGCATGTGTCATTATTATATTTATAACGAATGCCGAATGTTTTTCTTTTACATCTCCGGTCTGCCACATTTTCTAACATAATTTCGATTACAGGCTGAGCAACGATAATTTCTTACACTCACGTCGTGGTTTATGTCTACCATTCGTAATCTCCCTCGTTCTCTCTGCTTTCAACTGTGAAACTGAGATGTCTCGAACGCTACACAGCGCATGCGTAAATCTTAGCGCTTCAAGGAGAGTGACGTGCCTCCTCAGTAGTCTCCATGTTCTTGATGCGGATGACAGGACGTCAAGCACCGCCTGTGAGTCACGAATGACCTCTTACTTTGAGAAGCAATCACTCCAGGAGGTTTTCTCCTTTGTGCCTGTAACCTGACCATTTGCGTGCAAGAAACACACATGTCCAATACTTGGAAATAAATTTCGACAGACATATATACTGAGAGATGATAGTTTTAGAAGTGTGTCAAATGTAGCCTCTCTTATATTTTGAAGTCACTAGTGAAGCAGCTCATCTCAGTTTGCAATTGAAAATACAACTCATGGAAAAATATGTAGTCAAGTCTTGAGATCTGTGCCTGAATTTTGTAATGGCTGAATGCGGAATTCGACGAAAGGGTTACACTTTCTAGCAAATAATGTGTGCGTAATTGTTTGATCTAGGAAGAAATCGTAGGAATATGGGCGAATACCGAAAGTAAGACTAAAAAGAGTTGGGTGTAGGTCTGGGCGTATCGGACAGGCTGCTACACAGTTCCCACTCTCTGACGCTATCCTTCTGCTAACCGCCACGGGGACTTTTGGCTGCTCAGTTTCCTGCCTGGCCCGGTGCACCCCTCCTTAGCTAACCTGGTCGCCCAAGACTCCTCTTAAGCGACCATATTGATGACGATCTCAGTGCGGACGCCAGATCAACACAGGATGCTGCGAAACAGTACTCCCATCCTCAGACCATCCACTACACCCGGCCTCCAGGTCGCTGGATTACAGGAGCACGCCACCACTCCCAGCCGCCAGCGTAACTCTTTCAACCGCTACTTTACCTACAATCTGCGATGTCAACGAACTATTTTTTCTCCATACTCACAGCTTACTCGCCGATTTATCACGAAAACTAATGTGTATAGTGTACTTATTCATTTCTATCTTTCCGTTTCGACGAGAAAGTACACTGCTGCGTATGAAACGAACTGTTGTTACCTTGTGGATCCACGTTGCAGTTTCAGTCACGAATGCAATTCCTTCCTTCACTTAGAGATAGAAAATACCACTTTGGTAACTAATGATACCGTCTTTAGCCGTCACATGTACCCTCTCTTGGTATTGGTGCGAAGAAAATATTGCACTCGATAGTGTCAACATCTTATTCTATTCTTTAATGCAGTTATTTTGCATTGAATAAGGAAATTCATTCTTTAGAAACACATCTAGAATGCTCATTGAGTACCATTTTATTTTGTCGAAAATGTGGAATCACGTAAAGTAAGTATTCAAATCTGCATGTGTCATCATTATATTTATAACGAATGCCGAATGTTTTTCTTTTACATCTCCGGTCTGCCACATTTTCTAACATAATTTCGATTACAGGCTGAGCAACGATAATTTCTTACACTCACGTCGTGGTTTATGTCTACCATTCGTAATCTCCCTCGTTCTCTCTGCTTTCAACTGTGAAACTGAGATGTCTCGAACGCTACACAGCGCATGCGTAAATCTTAGCGCTTCAAGGAGAGTGACGTGCCTCCTCAGTAGTCTCCATTTTCTTGATGCGGATGACAGGACGTCAAGCACCGCCTGTGAGTCACGAATGACCTCTTACTTTGAGAAGCAATCACTCCAGGAGGTTTTCTCCTTTGTGCCTGTAACGTGACCACTTGCGTGCAAGAAACACACATGTCCAATACTTGGAAATAAATTTCGACAGACATATATACTGAGAGATGATAGTTTTAGAAGTGTGTCAAATGTAGCCTCTCTTATATTTTGAAGTCACTAGTGAAGCAGCTCATCTCAGTTTGCAATTGAAAATACAACTCATGGAAAAATATGTAGTCAAGTCTTGAGATCTGTGCCTGAATTTTGTAATGGCTGAATGCGGAATTCGACGAAAGGGTTACACTTTCTAGCAAATAATGTGTGCGTAATTGTTTGATCTAGGAAGAAATCGTAGGAATATGGGCGAATACCGAAAGTAAGACTAAAAAGAGTTGGGTGTAGGTCTGGGCGTATCGGACAGGCTGCTACACAGTTCCCACTCTCTGACGCTATCCTTCTGCTAACCGCCACGGGGACTTTTGGCTGCTCAGTTTCCTGCCTGGCCCGGTGCACCCCTCCTTAGCTAACCTGGTCGCCCAAGACTCCTCTTAAGCGACCATATTGATGACGATCTCAGTGCGGACGCCAGATCAACACAGGATGCTGCGAAACAGTACTCCCATCCTCAGACCATCCACTACACCCGGCCTCCAAGTCGCTGGATTACAGGAGCACGCCACCACTCCCAGCCGCCAGCGTAACTCTTTCAACCGCTACTTTACCTACAATCTGCGATGTCAACGAACTATTTTTTCTCCATACTCACAGCTTACTCGCCGATTTATCACGAAAACTAATGTGTATAGTGTACTTATTCATTTCTATCTTTCCGTTTCGACGAGAAAGTACACTGCTGCGTATGAAACGAACTGTTGTTACCTTGTGGATCCACGTTGCAGTTTCAGTCACGAATGCAATTCCTTCCTTCACTTAGAGAAAGAAAATACCACTTTGGTAACTAATGATACCGTCTTTAGCCGTCACATGTACCCTCTCTTGGTATTGGTGCGAAGAAAATATTGCACTCGATAGTGTCAACATCTTATTCTATTCTTTAATGCAGTTATTTTGCATTGAATAAGGAAATTCATTCTTTAGAAACACATCTAGAATGCTCATTGAGTACCATTTTATTTTGTCGAAAATGTGGAATCACGTAAAGTAAGTATTCAAATCTGCATGTGTCATCATTATATTTATAACGAATGCCGAATGTTTTTCTTTTACATCTCCGGTCTGCCACATTTTCTAACATAATTTCGATTACAGGCTGAGCAACGATAATTTCTTACACTCACGTCGTGGTTTATGTCTACCATTCGTAATCTCCCTCGTTCTCTCTGCTTTCAACTGTGAAACTGAGATGTCTCGAACGCTACACAGCGCATGCGTAAATCTTAGCGCTTCAAGGAGAGTGACGTGCCTCCTCAGTAGTCTCCATTTTCTTGATGCGGATGACAGGACGTCAAGCACCGCCTGTGAGTCACGAATGACCTCTTACTTTGAGAAGCAATCACTCCAGGAGGTTTTCTCCTTTGTGCCTGTAACGTGACCACTTGCGTGCAAGAAACACACATGTCCAATACTTGGAAATAAATTTCGACAGACATATATACTGAGAGATGATAGTTTTAGAAGTGTGTCAAATGTAGCCTCTCTTATATTTTGAAGTCACTAGTGAAGCAGCTCATCTCAGTTTGCAATTGAAAATACAACTCATGGAAAAATATGTAGTCAAGTCTTGAGATCTGTGCCTGAATTTTGTAATGGCTGAATGCGGAATTCGACGAAAGGGTTACACTTTCTAGCAAATAATGTGTGCGTAATTGTTTGATCTAGGAAGAAATCGTAGGAATATGGGCGAATACCGAAAGTAAGACTAAAAAGAGTTGGGTGTAGGTCTGGGCGTATCGGACAGGCTGCTACACAGTTCCCACTCTCTGACGCTATCCTTCTGCTAACCGCCACGGGGACTTTTGGCTGCTCAGTTTCCTGCCTGGCCCGGTGCACCCCTCCTTAGCTAACCTGGTCGCCCAAGACTCCTCTTAAGCGACCATATTGATGACGATCTCAGTGCGGACGCCAGATCAACACAGGATGCTGCGAAACAGTACTCCCATCCTCAGACCATCCACTACACCCGGCCTCCAGGTCGCTGGATTACAGGAGCACGCCACCACTCCCAGCCGCCAGCGTAACTCTTTCAACCGCTACTTTACCTACAATCTGCGATGTCAACGAACTATTTTTTCTCCATACTCACAGCTTACTCGCCGATTTATCACGAAAACTAATGTGTATAGTGTACTTATTCATTTCTATCTTTCCGTTTCGACGAGAAAGTACACTGCTGCGTATGAAACGAACTGTTGTTACCTTGTGGATCCACGTTGCAGTTTCAGTCACGAATGCAATTCCTTCCTTCACTTAGAGAAAGAAAATACCACTTTGGTAACTAATGATACCGTCTTTAGCCGTCACATGTACCCTCTCTTGGTATTGGTGCGAAGAAAATATTGCACTCGATAGTGTCAACATCTTATTCTATTCTTTAATGCAGTTATTTTGCATTGAATAAGGAAATTCATTCTTTAGAAACACATCTAGAATGCTCATTGAGTACCATTTTATTTTGTCGAAAATGTGGAATCACGTAAAGTAAGTATTCAAATCTGCATGTGTCATCATTATATTTATAACGAATGCCGAATGTTTTTCTTTTACATCTCCGGTCTGCCACATTTTCTAACATAATTTCGATTACAGGCTGAGCAACGATAATTTCTTACACTCACGTCGTGGTTTATGTCTACCATTCGTAATCTCCCTCGTTCTCTCTGCTTTCAACTGTGAAACTGAGATGTCTCGAACGCTACACAGCGCATGCGTAAATCTTAGCGCTTCAAGGAGAGTGACGTGCCTCCTCAGTAGTCTCCATTTTCTTGATGCGGATGACAGGACGTCAAGCACCGCCTGTGAGTCACGAATGACCTCTTACTTTGAGAAGCAATCACTCCAGGAGGTTTTCTCCTTTGTGCCTGTAACGTGACCACTTGCGTGCAAGAAACACACATGTCCAATACTTGGAAATAAATTTCGACAGACATATATACTGAGAGATGATAGTTTTAGAAGTGTGTCAAATGTAGCCTCTCTTATATTTTGAAGTCACTAGTGAAGCAGCTCATCTCAGTTTGCAATTGAAAATACAACTCATGGAAAAATATGTAGTCAAGTCTTGAGATCTGTGCCTGAATTTTGTAATGGCTGAATGCGGAATTCGACGAAAGGGTTACACTTTCTAGCAAATAATGTGTGCGTAATTGTTTGATCTAGGAAGAAATCGTAGGAATATGGGCGAATACCGAAAGTAAGACTAAAAAGAGTTGGGTGTAGGTCTGGGCGTATCGGACAGGCTGCTACACAGTTCCCACTCTCTGACGCTATCCTTCTGCTAACCGCCACGGGGACTTTTGGCTGCTCAGTTTCCTGCCTGGCCCGGTGCACCCCTCCTTAGCTAACCTGGTCGCCCAAGACTCCTCTTAAGCGACCATATTGATGACGATCTCAGTGCGGACGCCAGATCAACACAGGATGCTGCGAAACAGTACTCCCATCCTCAGACCATCCACTACACCCGGCCTCCAGGTCGCTGGATTACAGGAGCACGCCACCACTCCCAGCCGCCAGCGTAACTCTTTCAACCGCTACTTTACCTACAATCTGCGATGTCAACGAACTATTTTTTCTCCATACTCACAGCTTACTCGCCGATTTATCACGAAAACTAATGTGTATAGTGTACTTATTCATTTCTATCTTTTCGTTTCGACGAGAAAGTACACTGCTGCGTATGAAACGAACTGTTGTTACCTTGTGGATCCACGTTGCAGTTTCAGTCACGAATGCAATTCCTTCCTTCACTTAGAGAAAGAAAAAACCACTTTGGTAACTAATGGTACCGTCTCTAGCCGTTACATGTACCCTCTCTTGGTATTGGTGCGAAGAAAATATTGCACTCGATAGTGTCAACACCTTATTCTATTCTTTAATGCAGTTATTTTGCATTGACAAAGGAAATTCATTCTTTAGAAACACATCTAGAATGCTCATTGAGTACCATTTTATTTTGTCGAAAATGTGGAATCACGTAAAGTAAGTATTCAAATCTGCATGTGTCATCATTATATTTATAACGAATGCCGAATGTTTTTCTTTTACATCTCCGGTCTGCCACATTTTCTAACATAATTTCGATTACAGGCTGAGCAACGATAATTTCTTACACTCACGTCGTGGTTTATGTCTACCATTCGTAATCTCCCTCGTTCTCTCTGCTTTCAACTGTGAAACTGAGATGTCTCGAACGCTACACAGCGCATGCGTAAATCTTAGCGCTTCAAGGAGAGTGACGTGCCTCCTCAGTAGTCTCCATTTTCTTGATGCGGATGACAGGACGTCAAGCACCGCCTGTGAGTCACGAATGACCTCTTACTTTGAGAAGCAATCACTCCAGGAGGTTTTCTCCTTTGTGCCTGTAACCTGACCACTTGCGTGCAAGAAACACACATGTCCAATACTTGGAAATAAATTTCGACAGACATATATACTGAGAGATGATAGTTTTAGAAGTGTGTCAAATGTAGCCTCTCTTATATTTTGAAGTCACTAGTGAAGCAGCTCATCTCAGTTTGCAATTGAAAATACAACTCATGGAAAAATATGTAGTCAAGTCTTGAGATCTGTGCCTGAATTTTGTAATGGCTGAATGCGGAATTCGACGAAAGGGTTACACTTTCTAGCAAATAATGTGTGCGTAATTGTTTGATCTAGGAAGAAATCGTAGGAATATGGGCGAATACCGAAAGTAAGACTAAAAAGAGTTGGGTGTAGGTCTGGGCGTATCGGACAGGCTGCTACACAGTTCCCACTCTCTGACGCTATCCTTCTGCTAACCGCCACGGGGACTTTTGGCTGCTCAGTTTCCTGCCTGGCCCGGTGCACCCCTCCTTAGCTAACCTGGTCGCCCAAGACTCCTCTTAAGCGACCATATTGATGACGATCTCAGTGCGGACGCCAGATCAACACAGGATGCTGCGAAACAGTACTCCCATCCTCAGACCATCCACTACACCCGGCCTCCAGGTCGCTGGATTACAGGAGCACGCCACCACTCCCAGCCGCCAGCGTAACTCTTTCAACCGCTACTTTACCTACAATCTGCGATGTCAACGAACTATTTTTTCTCCATACTCACAGCTTACTCGCCGATTTATCACGAAAACTAATGTGTATAGTGTACTTATTCATTTCTATCTTTCCGTTTCGACGAGAAAGTACACTGCTGCGTATGAAACGAACTGTTGTTACCTTGTGGATCCACGTTGCAGTTTCAGTCACGAATGCAATTCCTTCCTTCACTTAGAGAAAGAAAAAACCACTTTGGTAACTTATGGTACCGTCTCTAGCCGTTACATGTACCCTCTCTTGGTATTGGTGCGAAGAAAATATTGCACTCAATAGTGTCAACACCTTATTCTATTCTTTAATGCAGTTATTATGCATTGACAAAGGAAATTCATTCTTTAGAAACACATCTAGAATGCTCAATGAGTACCATTTTATTTTGTCGAAAATGTGGAATCACGTAAAGTAAGTATTCAAATCTGCATGTGTCATCATTATATTTATAACGAATGCCGAATGTTTTTCTTTTACATCTCCGGTCTGCCACATTTTCTAACATAATTTCGATTACAGGCTGAGCAACGATAATTTCTTACACTCACGTCGTGGTTTATGTCTACCATTCGTAATCTCCCTCGTTCTCTCTGCTTTCAACTGTGAAACTGAGATGTCTCGAACGCTACACAGCGCATGCGTAAATCTTAGCGCTTCAAGGAGAGTGACGTGCCTCCTCAGTAGTCTCCATGTTCTTGATGCGGATGACAGGACGTCAAGCACCGCCTGTGAGTCACGAATGACCTCTTACTTTGAGAAGCAATCACTCCAGGAGGTTTTCTCCTTTGTGCCTGTAACCTGACCACTTGCGTGCAAGAAACACACATGTCCAATACTTGGAAATAAATTTCGACAGACATATATACTGAGAGATGATAGTTTTAGAAGTGTGTCAAATGTAGCCTCTCTTATATTTTGAAGTCACTAGTGAAGCAGCTCATCTCAGTTTGCAATTGAAAATACAACTCATGGAAAAATATGTAGTCAAGTCTTGAGATCTGTGCCTGAATTTTGTAATGGCTGAATGCGGAATTCGACGAAAGGGTTACACTTTCTAGCAAATAATGTGTGCGTAATTGTTTGATCTAGGAAGAAATCGTAGGAATATGGGCGAATACCGAAAGTAAGACTAAAAAGAGTTGGGTGTAGGTCTGGGCGTATCGGACAGGCTGCTACACAGTTCCCACTCTCTGACGCTATCCTTCTGCTAACCGCCACGGGGACTTTTGGCTGCTCAGTTTCCTGCCTGGCCCGGTGCACCCCTCCTTAGCTAACCTTGTCGCCCAAGACTCCTCTTAAGCGACCATATTGATGACGATCTCAGTGCGGACGCCAGATCAACACAGGATGCTGCGGAACAGTACTCCCATCCTCAGACCATCCACTACACCCGGCCTCCAGGTCGCTGGATTACAGGAGCACGCCACCACTCCCAGCCGCCAGCGTAACTCTTTCAACCGCTACTTTACCTACAATCTGCGATGTCAACGAACTATTTTTTCTCCATACTCACAGCTTACTCGCCGATTTATCACGAAAACTAATGTGTATAGTGTACTTATTCATTTCTATCTTTTCGTTTCGACGAGAAAGTACACTGCTGCGTATGAAACGAACTGTTGTTACCTTGTGGATCCACGTTGCAGTTTCAGTCACGAATGCAATTCCTTCCTTCACTTAGAGAAAGAAAAAACCACTTTGGTAACTAATGGTACCGTCTCTAGCCGTTACATGTACCCTCTCTTGGTATTGGTGCGAAGAAAATATTGCACTCGATAGTGTCAACACCTTATTCTATTCTTTAATGCAGTTATTTTGCATTGACAAAGGAAATTCATTCTTTAGAAACACATCTAGAATGCTCATTGAGTACCATTTTATTTTGTCGAAAATGTGGAATCACGTAAAGTAAGTATTCAAATCTGCATGTGTCATCATTATATTTATAACGAATGCCGAATGTTTTTCTTTTACATCTCCGGTCTGCCACATTTTCTAACATAATTTCGATTACAGGCTGAGCAACGATAATTTCTTACACTCACGTCGTGGTTTATGTCTACCATTCGTAATCTCCCTCGTTCTCTCTGCTTTCAACTGTGAAACTGAGATGTCTCGAACGCTACACAGCGCATGCGTAAATCTTAGCGCTTCAAGGAGAGTGACGTGCCTCCTCAGTAGTCTCCATTTTCTTGATGCGGATGACAGGACGTCAAGCACCGCCTGTGAGTCACGAATGACCTCTTACTTTGAGAAGCAATCACTCCAGGAGGTTTTCTCCTTTGTGCCTGTAACCTGACCACTTGCGTGCAAGAAACACACATGTCCAATACTTGGAAATAAATTTCGACAGACATATATACTGAGAGATGATAGTTTTAGAAGTGTGTCAAATGTAGCCTCTCTTATATTTTGAAGTCACTAGTGAAGCAGCTCATCTCAGTTTGCAATTGAAAATACAACTCATGGAAAAATATGTAGTCAAGTCTTGAGATCTGTGCCTGAATTTTGTAATGGCTGAATGCGGAATTCGACGAAAGGGTTACACTTTCTAGCAAATAATGTGTGCGTAATTGTTTGATCTAGGAAGAAATCGTAGGAATATGGGCGAATACCGAAAGTAAGACTAAAAAGAGTTGGGTGTAGGTCTGGGCGTATCGGACAGGCTGCTACACAGTTCCCACTCTCTGACGCTATCCTTCTGCTAACCGCCACGGGGACTTTTGGCTGCTCAGTTTCCTGCCTGGCCCGGTGCACCCCTCCTTAGCTAACCTGGTCGCCCAAGACTCCTCTTAAGCGACCATATTGATGACGATCTCAGTGCGGACGCCAGATCAACACAGGATGCTGCGAAACATTACTCCCATCCTCAGACCATCCACTACACCCGGCCTCCAGGTCGCTGGATTACAGGAGCACGCCACCACTCCCAGCCGCCAGCGTAACTCTTTCAACCGCTACTTTACCTACAATCTGCGATGTCAACGAACTATTTTTTCTCCATACTCACAGCTTACTCGCCGATTTATCACGAAAACTAATGTGTATAGTGTACTTATTCATTTCTATCTTTCCGTTTCGACGAGAAAGTACACTGCTGCGTATGAAACGAACTGTTGTTACCTTGTGGATCCACGTTGCAGTTTCAGTCACGAATGCAATTCCTTCCTTCACTTAGAGAAAGAAAAAACCACTTTGGTAACTAATGGTACCGTCTCTAGCCGTTACATGTACCCTCTCTTGGTATTGGTGCGAAGAAAATATTGCACTCAATAGTGTCAACACCTTATTCTATTCTTTAATGCAGTTATTTTGCATTGACAAAGGAAATTCATTCTTTAGAAACACATCTAGAATGCTCAATGAGTACCATTTTATTTTGTCGAAAATGTGGAATCACGTAAAGTAAGTATTCAAATCTGCATGTGTCATCATTATATTTATAACGAATGCCGAATGTTTTTCTTTTACATCTCCGGTCTGCCACATTTTCTAACATAATTTCGATTACAGGCTGAGCAACGATAATTTCTTACACTCACGTCGTGGTTTATGTCTACCATTCGTAATCTCCCTCGTTCTCTCTGCTTTCAACTGTGAAACTGAGATGTCTCGAACGCTACACAGCGCATGCGTAAATCTTAGCGCTTCAAGGAGAGTGACGTGCCTCCTCAGTAGTCTCCATGTTCTTGATGCGGATGACAGGACGTCAAGCACCGCCTGTGAGTCACGAATGACCTCTTACTTTGAGAAGCAATCACTCCAGGAGGTTTTCTCCTTTGTGCCTGTAACCTGACCACTTGCGTGCAAGAAACACACATGTCCAATACTTGGAAATAAATTTCGACAGACATATATACTGAGAGATGATAGTTTTAGAAGTGTGTCAAATGTAGCCTCTCTTATATTTTGAAGTCACTAGTGAAGCAGCTCATCTCAGTTTGCAATTGAAAATACAACTCATGGAAAAATATGTAGTCAAGTCTTGAGATCTGTGCCTGAATTTTGTAATGGCTGAATGCGGAATTCGACGAAAGGGTTACACTTTCTAGCAAATAATGTGTGCGTAATTGTTTGATCTAGGAAGAAATCGTAGGAATATGGGCGAATACCGAAAGTAAGACTAAAAAGAGTTGGGTGTAGGTCTGGGCGTATCGGACAGGCTGCTACACAGTTCCCACTCTCTGACGCTATCCTTCTGCTAACCGCCACGGGGACTTTTGGCTGCTCAGTTTCCTGCCTGGCCCGGTGCACCCCTCCTTAGCTAACCTGGTCGCCCAAGACTCCTCTTAAGCGACCATATTGATGACGATCTCAGTGCGGACGCCAGATCAACACAGGATGCTGCGAAACAGTACTCCCATCCTCAGACCATCCACTACACCCGGCCTCCAGGTCGCTGGATTACAGGAGCACGCCACCACTCCCAGCCGCCAGCGTAACTCTTTCAACCGCTACTTTACCTACAATCTGCGATGTCAACGAACTATTTTTTCTCCATACTCACAGCTTACTCGCCGATTTATCACGAAAACTAATGTGTATAGTGTACTTATTCATTTCTATCTTTCCGTTTCGACGAGAAAGTACACTGCTGCGTATGAAACGAACTGTTGTTACCTTGTGGATCCACGTTGCAGTTTCAGTCACGAATGCAATTCCTTCCTTCACTTAGAGAAAGAAAAAACCACTTTGGTAACTAATGGTACCGTCTCTAGCCGTTACATGTACCCTCTCTTGGTATTGGTGCGAAGAAAATATTGCACTCGATAGTGTCAACACCTTATTCTATTCTTTAATGCAGTTATTTTGCATTGAATAAGGAAATTCATTCTTTAGAAACACATCTAGAATGCTCATTGAGTACCATTTTATTTTGTCGAAAATGTGGAATCACGTAAAGTAAGTATTCAAATCTGCATGTGTCATCATTATATTTATAACGAATGCCGAATGTTTTTCTTTTACATCTCCGGTCTGCCACATTTTCTAACATAATTTCGATTACAGGCTGAGCAACGATAATTTCTTACACTCACGTCGTGGTTTATGTCTACCATTCGTAATCTCCCTCGTTCTCTCTGCTTTCAACTGTGAAACTGAGATGTCTCGAACGCTACACAGCGCATGCGTAAATCTTAGCGCTTCAAGGAGAGTGACGTGCCTCCTCAGTAGTCTCCATGTTCTTGATGCGGATGACAGGACGTCAAGCACCGCCTGTGAGTCACGAATGACCTCTTACTTTGAGAAGCAATCACTCCAGGAGGTTTTCTCCTTTGTGCCTGTAACCTGACCACTTGCGTGCAAGAAACACACATGTCCAATACTTGGAAATAAATTTCGACAGACATATATACTGAGAGATGATAGTTTTAGAAGTGTGTCAAATGTAGCCTCTCTTATATTTTGAAGTCACTAGTGAAGCAGCTCATCTCAGTTTGCAATTGAAAATACAACTCATGGAAAAATATGTAGTCAAGTCTTGAGATCTGTGCCTGAATTTTGTAATGGCTGAATGCGGAATTCGACGAAAGGGTTACACTTTCTAGCAAATAATGTGTGCGTAATTGTTTGATCTAGGAAGAAATCGTAGGAATATGGGCGAATACCGAAAGTAAGACTAAAAAGAGTTGGGTGTAGGTCTGGGCGTATCGGACAGGCTGCTACACAGTTCCCACTCTCTGACGCTATCCTTCTGCTAACCGCCACGGGGACTTTTGGCTGCTCAGTTTCCTGCCTGGCCCGGTGCACCCCTCCTTAGCTAACCTGGTCGCCCAAGACTCCTCTTAAGCGACCATATTGATGACGATCTCAGTGCGGACGCCAGATCAACACAGGATGCTGCGAAACAGTACTCCCATCCTCAGACCATCCACTACACCCGGCCTCCAGGTCGCTGGATTACAGGAGCACGCCACCACTCCCAGCCGCCAGCGTAACTCTTTCAACCGCTACTTTACCTACAATCTGCGATGTCAACGAACTATTTTTTCTCCATACTCACAGCTTACTCGCCGATTTATCACGAAAACTAATGTGTATAGTGTACTTATTCATTTCTATCTTTTCGTTTCGACGAGAAAGTACACTGCTGCGTATGAAACGAACTGTTGTTACCTTGTGGATCCACGTTGCAGTTTCAGTCACGAATGCAATTCCTTCCTTCACTTAGAGAAAGAAAAAACCACTTTGGTAACTAATGGTACCGTCTCTAGCCGTTACATGTACCCTCTCTTGGTATTGGTGCGAAGAAAATATTGCACTCGATAGTGTCAACACCTTATTCTATTCTTTAATGCAGTTATTTTGCATTGACAAAGGAAATTCATTCTTTAGAAACACATCTAGAATGCTCATTGAGTACCATTTTATTTTGTCGAAAATGTGGAATCACGTAAAGTAAGTATTCAAATCTGCATGTGTCATCATTATATTTATAACGAATGCCGAATGTTTTTCTTTTACATCTCCGGTCTGCCACATTTTCTAACATAATTTCGATTACAGGCTGAGCAACGATAATTTCTTACACTCACGTCGTGGTTTATGTCTACCATTCGTAATCTCCCTCGTTCTCTCTGCTTTCAACTGTGAAACTGAGATGTCTCGAACGCTACACAGCGCATGCGTAAATCTTAGCGCTTCAAGGAGAGTGACGTGCCTCCTCAGTAGTCTCCATGTTCTTGATGCGGATGACAGGACGTCAAGCACCGCCTGTGAGTCACGAATGACCTCTTACTTTGAGAAGCAATCACTCCAGGAGGTTTTCTCCTTTGTGCCTGTAACCTGACCACTTGCGTGCAAGAAACACACATGTCCAATACTTGGAAATAAATTTCGACAGACATATATACTGAGAGATGATAGTTTTAGAAGTGTGTCAAATGTAGCCTCTCTTATATTTTGAAGTCACTAGTGAAGCAGCTCATCTCAGTTTGCAATTGAAAATACAACTCATGGAAAAATATGTAGTCAAGTCTTGAGATCTGTGCCTGAATTTTGTAATGGCTGAATGCGGAATTCGACGAAAGGGTTACACTTTCTAGCAAATAATGTGTGCGTAATTGTTTGATCTAGGAAGAAATCGTAGGAATATGGGCGAATACCGAAAGTAAGACTAAAAAGAGTTGGGTGTAGGTCTGGGCGTATCGGACAGGCTGCTACACAGTTCCCACTCTCTGACGCTATCCTTCTGCTAACCGCCACGGGGACTTTTGGCTGCTCAGTTTCCTGCCTGGCCCGGTGCACCCCTCCTTAGCTAACCTGGTCGCCCAAGACTCCTCTTAAGCGACCATATTGATGACGATCTCAGTGCGGACGCCAGATCAACACAGGATGCTGCGAAACAGTACTCCCATCCTCAGACCATCCACTACACCCGGCCTCCAGGTCGCTGGATTACAGGAGCACGCCACCACTCCCAGCCGCCAGCGTAACTCTTTCAACCGCTACTTTACCTACAATCTGCGATGTCAACGAACTATTTTTTCTCCATACTCACAGCTTACTCGCCGATTTATCACGAAAACTAATGTGTATAGTGTACTTATTCATTTCTATCTTTCCGTTTCGACGAGAAAGTACACTGCTGCGTATGAAACGAACTGTTGTTACCTTGTGGATCCACGTTGCAGTTTCAGTCACGAATGCAATTCCTTCCTTCACTTAGAGAAAGAAAAAACCACTTTGGTAACTAATGGTACCGTCTCTAGCCGTTACATGTACCCTCTCTTGGTATTGGTGCGAAGAAAATATTGCACTCGATAGTGTCAACACCTTATTCTATTCTTTAATGCAGTTATTTTGCATTGAATAAGGAAATTCATTCTTTAGAAACACATCTAGAATGCTCATTGAGTACCATTTTATTTTGTCGAAAATGTGGAATCACGTAAAGTAAGTATTCAAATCTGCATGTGTCATCATTATATTTATAACGAATGCCGAATGTTTTTCTTTTACATCTCCGGTCTGCCACATTTTCTAACATAATTTCGATTACAGGCTGAGCAACGATAATTTCTTACACTCACGTCGTGGTTTATGTCTACCATTCGTAATCTCCCTCGTTCTCTCTGCTTTCAACTGTGAAACTGAGATGTCTCGAACGCTACACAGCGCATGCGTAAATCTTAGCGCTTCAAGGAGAGTGACGTGCCTCCTCAGTAGTCTCCATGTTCTTGATGCGGATGACAGGACGTCAAGCACCGCCTGTGAGTCACGAATGACCTCTTACTTTGAGAAGCAATCACTCCAGGAGGTTTTCTCCTTTGTGCCTGTAACCTGACCACTTGCGTGCAAGAAACACACATGTCCAATACTTGGAAATAAATTTCGACAGACATATATACTGAGAGATGATAGTTTTAGAAGTGTGTCAAATGTAGCCTCTCTTATATTTTGAAGTCACTAGTGAAGCAGCTCATCTCAGTTTGCAATTGAAAATACAACTCATGGAAAAATATGTAGTCAAGTCTTGAGATCTGTGCCTGAATTTTGTAATGGCTGAATGCGGAATTCGACGAAAGGGTTACACTTTCTAGCAAATAATGTGTGCGTAATTGTTTGATCTAGGAAGAAATCGTAGGAATATGGGCGAATACCGAAAGTAAGACTAAAAAGAGTTGGGTGTAGGTCTGGGCGTATCGGACAGGCTGCTACACAGTTCCCACTCTCTGACGCTATCCTTCTGCTAACCGCCACGGGGACTTTTGGCTGCTCAGTTTCCTGCCTGGCCCGGTGCACCCCTCCTTAGCTAACCTGGTCGCCCAAGACTCCTCTTAAGCGACCATATTGATGACGATCTCAGTGCGGACGCCAGATCAACACAGGATGCTGCGAAACAGTACTCCCATCCTCAGACCATCCACTACACCCGGCCTCCAGGTCGCTGGATTACAGGAGCACGCCACCACTCCCAGCCGCCAGCGTAACTCTTTCAACCGCTACTTTACCTACAATCTGCGATGTCAACGAACTATTTTTTCTCCATACTCACAGCTTACTCGCCGATTTATCACGAAAACTAATGTGTATAGTGTACTTATTCATTTCTATCTTTCCGTTTCGACGAGAAAGTACACTGCTGCGTATGAAACGAACTGTTGTTACCTTGTGGATCCACGTTGCAGTTTCAGTCACGAATGCAATTCCTTCCTTCACTTAGAGAAAGAAAAAACCACTTTGGTAACTAATGGTACCGTCTCTAGCCGTTACATGTACCCTCTCTTGGTATTGGTGCGAAGAAAATATTGCACTCAATAGTGTCAACACCTTATTCTATTCTTTAATGCAGTTATTTTGCATTGACAAAGGAAATTCATTCTTTAGAAACACATCTAGAATGCTCATTGAGTACCATTTTATTTTGTCGAAAATGTGGAATCACGTAAAGTAAGTATTCAAATCTGCATGTGTCATCATTATATTTATAACGAATGCCGAATGTTTTTCTTTTACATCTCCGGTCTGCCACATTTTCTAACATAATTTCGATTACAGGCTGAGCAACGATAATTTCTTACACTCACGTCGTGGTTTATGTCTACCATTCGTAATCTCCCTCGTTCTCTCTGCTTTCAACTGTGAAACTGAGATGTCTCGAACGCTACACAGCGCATGCGTAAATCTTAGCGCTTCAAGGAGAGTGACGTGCCTCCTCAGTAGTCTCCATTTTCTTGATGCGGATGACAGGACGTCAAGCACCGCCTGTGAGTCACGAATGACCTCTTACTTTGAGAAGCAATCACTCCAGGAGGTTTTCTCCTTTGTGCCTGTAACGTGACCACTTGCGTGCAAGAAACACACATGTCCAATACTTGGAAATAAATTTCGACAGACATATATACTGAGAGATGATAGTTTTAGAAGTGTGTCAAATGTAGCCTCTCTTATATTTTGAAGTCACTAGTGAAGCAGCTCATCTCAGTTTGCAATTGAAAATACAACTCATGGAAAAATATGTAGTCAAGTCTTGAGATCTGTGCCTGAATTTTGTAATGGCTGAATGCGGAATTCGACGAAAGGGTTACACTTTCTAGCAAATAATGTGTGCGTAATTGTTTGATCTAGGAAGAAATCGTAGGAATATGGGCGAATACCGAAAGTAAGACTAAAAAGAGTTGGGTGTAGGTCTGGGCGTATCGGACAGGCTGCTACACAGTTCCCACTCTCTGACGCTATCCTTCTGCTAACCGCCACGGGGACTTTTGGCTGCTCAGTTTCCTGCCTGGCCCGGTGCACCCCTCCTTAGCTAACCTGGTCGCCCAAGACTCCTCTTAAGCGACCATATTGATGACGATCTCAGTGCGGACGCCAGATCAACACAGGATGCTGCGAAACAGTACTCCCATCCTCAGACCATCCACTACACCCGGCCTCCAGGTCGCTGGATTACAGGAGCACGCCACCACTCCCAGCCGCCAGCGTAACTCTTTCAACCGCTACTTTACCTACAATCTGCGATGTCAACGAACTATTTTTTCTCCATACTCACAGCTTACTCGCCGATTTATCACGAAAACTAATGTGTATAGTGTACTTATTCATTTCTATCTTTCCGTTTCGACGAGAAAGTACACTGCTGCGTATGAAACGAACTGTTGTTACCTTGTGGATCCACGTTGCAGTTTCAGTCACGAATGCAATTCCTTCCTTCACTTAGAGAAAGAAAAAACCACTTTGGTAACTAATGGTACCGTCTCTAGCCGTCACATGTACCCTCTCTTGGTATTGGTGCGAAGAAAATATTGCACTCTATAGTGTCAACACGTTATTCTATTCTTTAATGCAGTTATTTTGCATTGAAAAAGGAAATTCATTCTTTAGAAACACATCTAGAATGCTCATTGAGTACCATTTTATTTTGTCGAAAATGTGGAATCACGTAAAGTAAGTATTCAAATCTGCATGTGTCATCATTATATTTATAACGAATGCCGAATGTTTTTCTTTTACATCTCCGGTCTGCCACATTTTCTAACATAATTTCGATTACAGGCTGAGCAACGATAATTTCTTACACTCACGTCGTGGTTTATGTCTACCATTCGTAATCTCCCTCGTTCTCTCTGCTTTCAACTGTGAAACTGAGATGTCTCGAACGCTACACAGCGCATGCGTAAATCTTAGCGCTTCAAGGAGAGTGACGTGCCTCCTCAGTAGTCTCCATGTTCTTGATGCGGATGACAGGACGTCAAGCACCGCCTGTGAGTCACGAATGACCTCTTACTTTGAGAAGCAATCACTCCAGGAGGTTTTCTCCTTTGTGCCTTTAACCTGACCACTTGCGTGCAAGAAACACACATGTCCAATACTTGGAAATAAATTTCGACAGACATATATACTGAGAGATGATAGTTTTAGAAGTGTGTCAAATGTAGCCTCTCTTATATTTTGAAGTCACTAGTGAAGCAGCTCATCTCAGTTTGCAATTGAAAATACAACTCATGGAAAAATATGTAGTCAAGTCTTGAGATCTGTGCCTGAATTTTGTAATGGCTGAATGCGGAATTCGACGAAAGGGTTACACTTTCTAGCAAATAATGTGTGCGTAATTGTTTGATCTAGGAAGAAATCGTAGGAATATGGGCGAATACCGAAAGTAAGACTAAAAAGAGTTGGGTGTAGGTCTGGGCGTATCGGACAGGCTGCTACACAGTTCCCACTCTCTGACGCTATCCTTCTGCTAACCGCCACGGGGACTTTTGGCTGCTCAGTTTCCTGCCTGGCCCGGTGCACCCCTCCTTAGCTAACCTGGTCGCCCAAGACTCCTCTTAAGCGACCATATTGATGACGATCTCAGTGCGGACGCCAGATCAACACAGGATGCTGCGAAACAGTACTCCCATCCTCAGACCATCCACTACACCCGGCCTCCAGGTCGCTGGATTACAGGAGCACGCCACCACTCCCAGCCGCCAGCGGAACTCTTTCAACCGCTACTTTACCTACAATCTGCGATGTCAACGAACTATTTTTTCTCCATACTCACAGCTTACTCGCCGATTTATCACGAAAACTAATATGTATAGTGTACTTATTCATTTCTATCTTTCCGTTTCGACGAGAAAGTACACTGCTGCGTATGAAACGAACTGTTGTTACCTTGTGGATCCACGTTGCAGTTTCAGTCACGAATGCAATTCCTTCCTTCACTTAGAGAAAGAAAAAACCACTTTCGTAACTAATGGTACCGTCTCTAGCCGTTACATGTACCCTCTCTTGGTATTGGTGCGAAGAAAATATTGCACTCGATAGTGTCAACACCTTATTCTATTCTTTAATGCAGTTATTTTGCATTGACAAAGGAAATTCATTCTTTAGAAACACATCTAGAATGCTCATTGAGTACCATTTTATTTTGTCGAAAATGTGGAATCACGTAAAGTAAGTATTCAAATCTGCATGTGTCATCATTATATTTATAACGAATGCCGAATGTTTTTCTTTTACATCTCCGGTCTGCCACATTTTCTAACATAATTTCGATTACAGGCTGAGCAACGATAATTTCTTACACTCACGTCGTGGTTTATGTCTACCATTCGTAATCTCCCTCGTTCTCTCTGCTTTCAACTGTGAAACTGAGATGTCTCGAACGCTACACAGCGCATGCGTAAATCTTAGCGCTTCAAGGAGAGTGACGTGCCTCCTCAGTAGTCTCCATGTTGTTGATGCGGATGACAGGACGTCAAGCACCGCCTGTGAGTCACGAATGACCTCTTACTTTGAGAAGCAATCACTCCAGGAGGTTTTCTCCTTTGTGCCTTTAACCTGACCACTTGCGTGCAAGAAACACACATGTCCAATACTTGGAAATAAATTTCGACAGACATATATACTGAGAGATGATAGTTTTAGAAGTGTGTCAAATGTAGCCTCTCTTATATTTTGAAGTCACTAGTGAAGCAGCTCATCTCAGTTTGCAATTGAAAATACAACTCATGGAAAAATATGTAGTCAAGTCTTGAGATCTGTGCCTGAATTTTGTAATGGCTGAATGCGGAATTCGACGAAAGGGTTACACTTTCTAGCAAATAATGTGTGCGTAATTGTTTGATCTAGGAAGAAATCGTAGGAATATGGGCGAATACCGAAAGTAAGACTAAAAAGAGTTGGGTGTAGGTCTGGGCGTATCGGACAGGCTGCTACACAGTTCCCACTCTCTGACGCTATCCTTCTGCTAACCGCCACGGGGACTTTTGGCTGCTCAGTTTCCTGCCTGGCCCGGTGCACCCCTCCTTAGCTAACCTGGTCGCCCAAGACTCCTCTTAAGCGACCATATTGATGACGATCTCAGGGCGGACGCCAGATCAACACAGGATGCTGCGAAACAGTACTCCCATCCTCAGACCATCCACTACACCCGGCCTCCAGGTCGCTGGATTACAGGAGCACGCCACCACTCCCAGCCGCCAGCGGAACTCTTTCAACCGCTACTTTACCTACAATCTGCGATGTCAACGAACTATTTTTTCTCCATACTCACAGCTTACTCGCCGATTTATCACGAAAACTAATGTGTATAGTGTACTTATTCATTTCTATCTTTCCGTTTCGACGAGAAAGTACACTGCTGCGTATGAAACGAACTGTTGTTACCTTGTGGATCCACGTTGCAGTTTCAGTCACGAATGCAATTCCTTCCTTCACTTAGAGAAAGAAAAAACCACTTTGGTAACTAATGGTACCGTCTCTAGCCGTTACATGTACCCTCTCTTGGTATTGGTGCGAAGAAAATATTGCACTCGATAGTGTCAACACCTTATTCTATTCTTTAATGCAGTTATTTTGCATTGACAAAGGAAATTCATTCTTTAGAAACACATCTAGAATGCTCATTGAGTACCATTTTATTTTGTCGAAAATGTGGAATCACGTAAAGTAAGTATTCAAATCTGCATGTGTCATCATTATATTTATAACGAATGCCGAATGTTTTTCTTTTACATCTCCGGTCTGCCACATTTTCTAACATAATTTCGATTACAGGCTGAGCAACGATAATTTCTTACACTCACGTCGTGGTTTATGTCTACCATTCGTAATCTCCCTCGTTCTCTCTGCTTTCAACTGTGAAACTGAGATGTCTCGAACGCTACACAGCGCATGCGTAAATCTTAGCGCTTCAAGGAGAGTGACGTGCCTCCTCAGTAGTCTCCATGTTCTTGATGCGGATGACAGGACGTCAAGCACCGCCTGTGAGTCACGAATGACCTCTTACTTTGAGAAGCAATCACTCCAGGAGGTTTTCTCCTTTGTGCCTGTAACCTGACCACTTGCGTGCAAGAAACACACATGTCCAATACTTGGAAATAAATTTCGACAGACATATATACTGAGAGATGATAGTTTTAGAAGTGTGTCAAATGTAGCCTCTCTTATATTTTGAAGTCACTAGTGAAGCAGCTCATCTCAGTTTGCAATTGAAAATACAACTCATGGAAAAATATGTAGTCAAGTCTTGAGATCTGTGCCTGAATTTTGTAATGGCTGAATGCGGAATTCGACGAAAGGGTTACACTTTCTAGCAAATAATGTGTGCGTAATTGTTTGATCTAGGAAGAAATCGTAGGAATATGGGCGAATACCGAAAGTAAGACTAAAAAGAGTTGGGTGTAGGTCTGGGCGTATCGGACAGGCTGCTACACAGTTCCCACTCTCTGACGCTATCCTTCTGCTAACCGCCACGGGGACTTTTGGCTGCTCAGTTTCCTGCCTGGCCCGGTGCACCCCTCCTTAGCTAACCTGGTCGTCCAAGACTCCTCTTAAGCGACCATATTGATGACGATCTCAGGGCGGACGCCAGATCAACACAGGATGCTGCGAAACAGTACTCCCATCCTCAGACCATCCACTACACCCGGCCTCCAGGTCGCTGGATTACAGGAGCACGCCACCACTCCCAGCCGCCAGCGTAACTCTTTCAACCGCTACTTTACCTACAATCTGCGATGTCAACGAACTATTTTTTCTCCATACTCACAGCTTACTCGCCGATTTATCACGAAAACTAATGTGTATAGTGTACTTATTCATTTCTATCTTTCCGTTTCGACGAGAAAGTACACTGCTGCGTATGAAACGAACTGTTGTTACCTTGTGGATCCACGTTGCAGTTTCAGTCACGAATGCAATTCCTTCCTTCACTTAGAGAAAGAAAAAACCACTTTGGTAACTAATGGTACCGTCTCTAGCCGTTACATGTACCCTCTCTTGGTATTGGTGCGAAGAAAATATTGCACTCAATAGTGTCAACACCTTATTCTATTCTTTAATGCAGTTATTTTGCATTGACAAAGGAAATTCATTCTTTAGAAACACATCTAGAATGCTCATTGAGTACCATTTTATTTTGTCGAAAATGTGGAATCACGTAAAGTAAGTATTCAAATCTGCATGTGTCATCATTATATTTATAACGAATGCCGAATGTTTTTCTTTTACATCTCCGGTCTGCCACATTTTCTAACATAATTTCGATTACAGGCTGAGCAACGATAATTTCTTACACTCACGTCGTGGTTTATGTCTACCATTCGTAATCTCCCTCGTTCTCTCTGCTTTCAACTGTGAAACTGAGATGTCTCGAACGCTACACAGCGCATGCGTAAATCTTAGCGCTTCAAGGAGAGTGACGTGCCTCCTCAGTAGTCTCCATTTTCTTGATGCGGATGACAGGACGTCAAGCACCGCCTGTGAGTCACGAATGACCTCTTACTTTGAGAAGCAATCACTCCAGGAGGTTTTCTCCTTTGTGCCTGTAACGTGACCACTTGCGTGCAAGAAACACACATGTCCAATACTTGGAAATAAATTTCGACAGACATATATACTGAGAGATGATAGTTTTAGAAGTGTGTCAAATGTAGCCTCTCTTATATTTTGAAGTCACTAGTGAAGCAGCTCATCTCAGTTTGCAATTGAAAATACAACTCATGGAAAAATATGTAGTCAAGTCTTGAGATCTGTGCCTGAATTTTGTAATGGCTGAATGCGGAATTCGACGAAAGGGTTACACTTTCTAGCAAATAATGTGTGCGTAATTGTTTGATCTAGGAAGAAATCGTAGGAATATGGGCGAATACCGAAAGTAAGACTAAAAAGAGTTGGGTGTAGGTCTGGGCGTATCGGACAGGCTGCTACACAGTTCCCACTCTCTGACGCTATCCTTCTGCTAACCGCCACGGGGACTTTTGGCTGCTCAGTTTCCTGCCTGGCCCGGTGCACCCCTCCTTAGCTAACCTGGTCGCCCAAGACTCCTCTTAAGCGACCATATTGATGACGATCTCAGTGCGGACGCCAGATCAACACAGGATGCTGCGAAACAGTACTCCCATCCTCAGACCATCCACTACACCCGGCCTCCAGGTCGCTGGATTACAGGAGCACGCCACCACTCCCAGCCGCCAGCGTAACTCTTTCAACCGCTACTTTACCTACAATCTGCGATGTCAACGAACTATTTTTTCTCCATACTCACAGCTTACTCGCCGATTTATCACGAAAACTAATGTGTATAGTGTACTTATTCATTTCTATCTTTCCGTTTCGACGAGAAAGTACACTGCTGCGTATGAAACGAACTGTTGTTACCTTGTGGATCCACGTTGCAGTTTCAGTCACGAATGCAATTCCTTCCTTCACTTAGAGAAAGAAAAAACCACTTTGGTAACTAATGGTACCGTCTCTAGCCGTCACATGTACCCTCTCTTGGTATTGGTGCGAAGAAAATATTGCACTCTATAGTGTCAACACGTTATTCTATTCTTTAATGCAGTTATTTTGCATTGAAAAAGGAAATTCATTCTTTAGAAACACATCTAGAATGCTCATTGAGTACCATTTTATTTTGTCGAAAATGTGGAATCACGTAAAGTAAGTATTCAAATCTGCATGTGTCATCATTATATTTATAACGAATGCCGAATGTTTTTCTTTTACATCTCCGGTCTGCCACATTTTCTAACATAATTTCGATTACAGGCTGAGCAACGATAATTTCTTACACTCACGTCGTGGTTTATGTCTACCATTCGTAATCTCCCTCGTTCTCTCTGCTTTCAACTGTGAAACTGAGATGTCTCGAACGCTACACAGCGCATGCGTAAATCTTAGCGCTTCAAGGAGAGTGACGTGCCTCCTCAGTAGTCTCCATGTTCTTGATGCGGATGACAGGACGTCAAGCACCGCCTGTGAGTCACGAATGACCTCTTACTTTGAGAAGCAATCACTCCAGGAGGTTTTCTCCTTTGTGCCTTTAACCTGACCACTTGCGTGCAAGAAACACACATGTCCAATACTTGGAAATAAATTTCGACAGACATATATACTGAGAGATGATAGTTTTAGAAGTGTGTCAAATGTAGCCTCTCTTATATTTTGAAGTCACTAGTGAAGCAGCTCATCTCAGTTTGCAATTGAAAATACAACTCATGGAAAAATATGTAGTCAAGTCTTGAGATCTGTGCCTGAATTTTGTAATGGCTGAATGCGGAATTCGACGAAAGGGTTACACTTTCTAGCAAATAATGTGTGCGTAATTGTTTGATCTAGGAAGAAATCGTAGGAATATGGGCGAATACCGAAAGTAAGACTAAAAAGAGTTGGGTGTAGGTCTGGGCGTATCGGACAGGCTGCTACACAGTTCCCACTCTCTGACGCTATCCTTCTGCTAACCGCCACGGGGACTTTTGGCTGCTCAGTTTCCTGCCTGGCCCGGTGCACCCCTCCTTAGCTAACCTGGTCGCCCAAGACTCCTCTTAAGCGACCATATTGATGACGATCTCAGTGCGGACGCCAGATCAACACAGGATGCTGCGAAACAGTACTCCCATCCTCAGACCATCCACTACACCCGGCCTCCAGGTCGCTGGATTACAGGAGCACGCCACCACTCCCAGCCGCCAGCGGAACTCTTTCAACCGCTACTTTACCTACAATCTGCGATGTCAACGAACTATTTTTTCTCCATACTCACAGCTTACTCGCCGATTTATCACGAAAACTAATGTGTATAGTGTACTTATTCATTTCTATCTTTCCGTTTCGACGAGAAAGTACACTGCTGCGTATGAAACGAACTGTTGTTACCTTGTGGATCCACGTTGCAGTTTCAGTCACGAATGCAATTCCTTCCTTCACTTAGAGAAAGAAAAAACCACTTTGGTAACTAATGGTACCGTCTCTAGCCGTTACATGTACCCTCTCTTGGTATTGGTGCGAAGAAAATATTGCACTCGATAGTGTCAACACCTTATTCTATTCTTTAATGCAGTTATTTTGCATTGACAAAGGAAATTCATTCTTTAGAAACACATCTAGAATGCTCATTGAGTACCATTTTATTTTGTCGAAAATGTGGAATCACGTAAAGTAAGTATTCAAATCTGCATGTGTCATCATTATATTTATAACGAATGCCGAATGTTTTTCTTTTACATCTCCGGTCTGCCACATTTTCTAACATAATTTCGATTACAGGCTGAGCAACGATAATTTCTTACACTCACGTCGTGGTTTATGTCTACCATTCGTAATCTCCCTCGTTCTCTCTGCTTTCAACTGTGAAACTGAGATGTCTCGAACGCTACACAGCGCATGCGTAAATCTTAGCGCTTCAAGGAGAGTGACGTGCCTCCTCAGTAGTCTCCATGTTCTTGATGCGGATGACAGGACGTCAAGCACCGCCTGTGAGTCACGAATGACCTCTTACTTTGAGAAGCAATCACTCCAGGAGGTTTTCTCCTTTGTGCCTGTAACCTGACCACTTGCGTGCAAGAAACACACATGTCCAATACTTGGAAATAAATTTCGACAGACATATATACTGAGAGATGATAGTTTTAGAAGTGTGTCAAATGTAGCCTCTCTTATATTTTGAAGTCACTAGTGAAGCAGCTCATCTCAGTTTGCAATTGAAAATACAACTCATGGAAAAATATGTAGTCAAGTCTTGAGATCTGTGCCTGAATTTTGTAATGGCTGAATGCGGAATTCGACGAAAGGGTTACACTTTCTAGCAAATAATGTGTGCGTAATTGTTTGATCTAGGAAGAAATCGTAGGAATATGGGCGAATACCGAAAGTAAGACTAAAAAGAGTTGGGTGTAGGTCTGGGCGTATCGGACAGGCTGCTACACAGTTCCCACTCTCTGACGCTATCCTTCTGCTAACCGCCACGGGGACTTTTGGCTGCTCAGTTTCCTGCCTGGCCCGGTGCACCCCTCCTTAGCTAACCTGTTCGCCCAAGACTCCTCTTAAGCGACCATATTGATGACGATCTCAGTGCGGACGCCAGATCAACACAGGATGCTGCGAAACAGTACTCCCATCCTCAGACCATCCACTACACCCGGCCTCCAGGTCGCTGGATTACAGGAGCACGCCACCACTCCCAGCCGCCAGCGTAACTCTTTCAACCGCTACTTTACCTACAATCTGCGATGTCAACGAACTATTTTTTCTCCATACTCACAGCTTACTCGCCGATTTATCACGAAAACTAATGTGTATAGTGCACTTATTCATTTCTATCTTTCCGTTTCGACGAGAAAGTACACTGCTGCGTATGAAACGAACTGTTGTTACCTTGTGGATCCACGTTGCAGTTTCAGTCACGAATGCAATTCCTTCCTTCACTTAGAGAAAGAAAAAACCACTTTGGTAACTAATGGTACCGTCTTTAGCCGTCACATGTACCCTCTCTTGGTATTGGTGCGAAGAAAATATTGCACTCGATAGTGTCAACATCTTATTCTATTCTTTAATGCAGTTATTTTGCATTGAATAAGGAAATTCATTCTTTAGAAACACATCTAGAATGCTCATTGAGTACCATTTTATTTTGTCGAAAATGTGGAATCACGTAAAGTAAGTATTCAAATCTGCATGTGTCATCATTATATTTATAACGAATGCCGAATGTTTTTCTTTTACATCTCCGGTCTGCCACATTTTCTAACATAATTTCGATTACAGGCTGAGCAACGATAATTTCTTACACTCACGTCGTGGTTTATGTCTACCATTCGTAATCTCCCTCGTTCTCTCTGCTTTCAACTGTGAAACTGAGATGTCTCGAACGCTACACAGCGCATGCGTAAATCTTAGCGCTTCAAGGAGAGTGACGTGCCTCCTCAGTAGTCTCCATTTTCTTGATGCGGATGACAGGACGTCAAGCACCGCCTGTGAGTCACGAATGACCTCTTACTTTGAGAAGCAATCACTCCAGGAGGTTTTCTCCTTTGTGCCTGTAACCTGACCACTTGCGTGCAAGAAACACACATGTCCAATACTTGGAAATAAATTTCGACAGACATATATACTGAGAGATGATAGTTTTAGAAGTGTGTCAAATGTAGCCTCTCTTATATTATGAAGTCACTAGTGAAGCAGCTCATCTCAGTTTGCAATTGAAAATACAACTCATGGAAAAATATGTAGTCAAGTCTTGAGATCTGTGCCTGAATTTTGTAATGGCTGAATGCGGAATTCGACGAAAGGGTTACACTTTCTAGCAAATAATGTGTGCGTAATTGTTTGATCTAGGAAGAAATCGTAGGAATATGGGCGAATACCGAAAGTAAGACTAAAAAGAGTTGGGTGTAGGTCTGGGCGTATCGGACAGGCTGCTACACAGTTCCCACTCTCTGACGCTATCCTTCTGCTAACCGCCACGGGGACTTATGGCTGCTCAGTTTCCTGCCTGGCCCGGTGCACCCCTCCTTAGCTAACCTGGTCGCCCAAGACTCCTCTTAAGCGACCATATTGATGACGATCTCAGTGCGGACGCCAGATCAACACAGGATGCTGCGAAACAGTACTCCCATCCTCAGACCATCCACTACACCCGGCCTCCAGGTCGCTGGATTACAGGAGCACGCCACCACTCCCAGCCGCCAGCGTAACTCTTTCAACCGCTACTTTACCTACAATCTGCGATGTCAACGAACTATTTTTTCTCCATACTCACAGCTTACTCGCCGATTTATCACGAAAACTAATGTGTATAGTGTACTTATTCATTTCTATCTTTCCGTTTCGACGAGAAAGTACACTGCTGCGTATGAAACGAACTGTTGTTACCTTGTGGATCCACGTTGCAGTTTCAGTCACGAATGCAATTCCTTCCTTCACTTAGAGAAAGAAAAAACCACTTTGGTAACTAATGGTACCGTCTCTAGCCGTTACATGTACCCTCTCTTGGTATTGGTGCGAAGAAAATATTGCACTCGATAGTGTCAACATCTTATTCTATTCTTTAATGCAGTTATTTTGCATTGAATAAGGAAATTCATTCTTTAGAAACACATCTAGAATGCTCATTGAGTACCATTTTATTTTGTCGAAAATGTGGAATCACGTAAAGTAAGTATTCAAATCTGCATGTGTCATCATTATATTTATAACGAATGCCGAATGTTTTTCTTTTACATCTCCGGTCTGCCACATTTTCTAACATAATTTCGATTACAGGCTGAGCAACGATAATTTCTTACACTCACGTCGTGGTTTATGTCTACCATTCGTAATCTCCCTCGTTCTCTCTGCTTTCAACTGTGAAACTGAGATGTCTCGAACGCTACACAGCGCATGCGTAAATCTTAGCACTTCAAGGAGAGTGACGTGCCTCCTCAGTAGTCTCCATTTTCTTGATGCGGATGACAGGACGTCAAGCACCGCCTGTGAGTCACGAATGACCTCTTACTTTGAGAAGCAATCACTCCAGGAGGTTTTCTCCTTTGTGCCTGTAACGTGACCACTTGCGTGCAAGAAACACACATGTCCAATACTTGGAAATAAATTTCGACAGACATATATACTGAGAGATGATAGTTTTAGAAGTGTGTCAAATGTAGCCTCTCTTATATTTTGAAGTCACTAGTGAAGCAGCTCATCTCAGTTTGCAATTGAAAATACAACTCATGGAAAAATATGTAGTCAAGTCTTGAGATCTGTGCCTGAATTTTGTAATGGCTGAATGCGGAATTCGACGAAAGGGTTACACTTTCTAGCAAATAATGTGTGCGTAATTGTTTGATCTAGGAAGAAATCGTAGGAATATGGGCGAATACCGAAAGTAAGACTAAAAAGAGTTGGGTGTAGGTCTGGGCGTATCGGACAGGCTGCTACACAGTTCCCACTCTCTGACGCTATCCTTCTGCTAACCGCCACGGGGACTTTTGGCTGCTCAGTTTCCTGCCTGGCCCGGTGCACCCCTCCTTAGCTAACCTGGTCGCCCAAGACTCCTCTTAAGCGACCATATTGATGACGATCTCAGTGCGGACGCCAGATCAACACAGGATGCTGCGAAACAGTACTCCCATCCTCAGACCATCCACTACACCCGGCCTCCAGGTCGCTGGATTACAGGAGCACGCCACCACTCCCAGCCGCCAGCGTAACTCTTTCAACCGCTACTTTACCTACAATCTGCGATGTCAACGAACTATTTTTTCTCCATACTCACAGCTTACTCGCCGATTTATCACGAAAACTAATGTGTATAGTGTACTTATTCATTTCTATCTTTCCGTTTCGACGAGAAAGTACACTGCTGCGTATGAAACGAACTGTTGTTACCTTGTGGATCCACGTTGCAGTTTCAGTCACGAATGCAATTCCTTCCTTCACTTAGAGAAAGAAAAAACCACTTTGGTAACTAATGGTACCGTCTCTAGCCGTTACATGTACCCTCTCTTGGTATTGGTGCGAAGAAAATATTGCACTCGATAGTGTCAACACCTTATTCTATTCTTTAATGCAGTTATTTTGCATTGACAAAGGAAATTCATTCTTTAGAAACACATCTAGAATGCTCATTGAGTACCATTTTATTTTGTCGAAAATGTGGAATCACGTAAAGTAAGTATTCAAATCTGCATGTGTCATCATTATATTTATAACGAATGCCGAATGTTTTTCTTTTACATCTCCGGTCTGCCACATTTTCTAACATAATTTCGATTACAGGCTGAGCAACGATAATTTCTTACACTCACGTCGTGGTTTATGTCTACCATTCGTAATCTCCCTCGTTCTCTCTGCTTTCAACTGTGAAACTGAGATGTCTCGAACGCTACACAGCGCATGCGTAAATCTTAGCGCTTCAAGGAGAGTGACGTGCCTCCTCAGTAGTCTCCATTTTCTTGATGCGGATCACAGGACGTCAAGCACCGCCTGTGAGTCACGAATGACCTCTTACTTTGAGAAGCAATCACTCCAGGAGGTTTTCTCCTTTGTGCCTGTAACCTGACCACTTGCGTGCAAGAAACACACATGTCCAATACTTGGAAATAAATTTCGACAGACATATATACTGAGAGATGATAGTTTTAGAAGTGTGTCAAATGTAGCCTCTCTTATATTTTGAAGTCACTAGTGAAGCAGCTCATCTCAGTTTGCAATTGAAAATACAACTCATGGAAAAATATGTAGTCAAGTCTTGAGATCTGTGCCTGAATTTTGTAATGGCTGAATGCGGAATTCGACGAAAGGGTTACACTTTCTAGCAAATAATGTGTGCGTAATTGTTTGATCTAGGAAGAAATCGTAGGAATATGGGCGAATACCGAAAGTAAGACTAAAAAGAGTTGGGTGTAGGTCTGGGCGTATCGGACAGGCTGCTACACAGTTCCCACTCTCTGACGCTATCCTTCTGCTAACCGCCACGGGGACTTTTGGCTGCTCAGTTTCCTGCCTGGCCCGGTGCACCCCTCCTTAGCTAACCTGGTCGCCCAAGACTCCTCTTAAGCGACCATATTGATGACGATCTCAGTGCGGACGCCAGATCAACACAGGATGCTGCGAAACAGTACTCCCATCCTCAGACCATCCACTACACCCGGCCTCCAGGTCGCTGGATTACAGGAGCACGCCACCACTCCCAGCCGCCAGCGTAACTCTTTCAACCGCTACTTTACCTACAATCTGCGATGTCAACGAACTATTTTTTCTCCATACTCACAGCTTACTCGCCGATTTATCACGAAAACTAATGTGTATAGTGTACTTATTCATTTCTATCTTTCCGTTTCGACGAGAAAGTACACTGCTGCGTATGAAACGAACTGTTGTTACCTTGTGGATCCACGTTGCAGTTTCAGTCACGAATGCAATTCCTTCCTTCACTTAGAGAAAGAAAAAACCACTTTGGTAACTAATGGTACCGTCTCTAGCCGTTACATGTACCCTCTCTTGGTATTGGTGCGAAGAAAATATTGCACTCGATAGTGTCAACACCTTATTCTATTCTTTAATGCAGTTATTTTGCATTGACAAAGGAAATTCATTCTTTAGAAACACATCTAGAATGCTCATTGAGTACCATTTTATTTTGTCGAAAATGTGGAATCACGTAAAGTAAGTATTCAAATCTGCATGTGTCATCATTATATTTATAACGAATGCCGAATGTTTTTCTTTTACATCTCCGGTCTGCCACATTTTCTAACATAATTTCGATTACAGGCTGAGCAACGATAATTTCTTACACTCACGTCGTGGTTTATGTCTACCATTCGTAATCTCCCTCGTTCTCTCTGCTTTCAACTGTGAAACTGAGATGTCTCGAACGCTACACAGCGCATGCGTAAATCTTAGCGCTTCAAGGAGAGTGACGTGCCTCCTCAGTAGTCTCCATTTTCTTGATGCGGATGACAGGACGTCAAGCACCGCCTGTGAGTCACGAATGACCTCTTACTTTGAGAAGCAATCACTCCAGGAGGTTTTCTCCTTTGTGCCTGTAACCTGACCACTTGCGTGCAAGAAACACACATGTCCAATACTTGGAAATAAATTTCGACAGACATATATACTGAGAGATGATAGTTTTAGAAGTGTGTCAAATGTAGCCTCTCTTATATTTTGAAGTCACTAGTGAAGCAGCTCATCTCAGTTTGCAATTGAAAATACAACTCATGGAAAAATATGTAGTCAAGTCTTGAGATCTGTGCCTGAATTTTGTAATGGCTGAATGCGGAATTCGACGAAAGGGTTACACTTTCCAGCAAATAATGTGTGCGTAATTGTTTGATCTAGGAAGAAATCGTAGGAATATGGACGAATACCGAAAGTAAGACTAAAAAGAGTTGGGTGTAGGTCTGGGCGTATCGGACAGGCTGCTACACAGTTCCCACTCTCTGACGCTATCCTTCTGCTAACCGCCACGGGGACTTTTGGCTGCTCAGTTTCCTGCCTGGCCCGGTGCACCCCTCCTTAGCTAACCTGGTCGCCCAAGACTCCTCTTAAGCGACCATATTGATGACGATCTCAGTGCGGACGCCAGATCGACACAGGATGCTGCGAAACAGTACTCCCATCCTCAGACCATCCACTACACCCGGCCTCCAGGTCGCTGGATTACAGGAGCACGCCACCACTCCCAGCCGCCAGCGTAACTCTTTCAACCGCTACTTTACCTACAATCTGCGATGTCAACGAACTATTTTTTCTCCATACTCACAGCTTACTCGCCGATTTATCACGAAAACTAATGTGTATAGTGTACTTATTCATTTCTATCTTTCCGTTTCGACGAGAAAGTACACTGCTGCGTATGAAACGAACTGTTGTTACCTTGTGGATCCACGTTGCAGTTTCAGTCACGAATGCAATTCCTTCCTTCACTTAGAGAAAGAAAAAACCACTTTGGTAACTAATGGTACCGTCTCTAGCCGTTACATGTACCCTCTCTTGGTATTGGTGCGAAGAAAATATTGCACTCGATAGTGTCAACACCTTATTCTATTCTTTAATGCAGTTATTTTGCATTGACAAAGGAAATTCATTCTTTAGAAACACATCTAGAATGCTCATTGAGTACCATTTTATTTTGTCGAAAATGTGGAATCACGTAAAGTAAGTATTCAAATCTGCATGTGTCATCATTATATTTATAACGAATGCCGAATGTTTTTCTTTTACATCTCCGGTCTGCCACATTTTCTAACATAATTTCGATTACAGGCTGAGCAACGATAATTTCTTACACTCACGTCGTGGTTTATGTCTACCATTCGTAATCTCCCTCGTTCTCTCTGCTTTCAACTGTGAAACTGAGATGTCTCGAACGCTACACAGCGCATGCGTAAATCTTAGCGCTTCAAGGAGAGTGACGTGCCTCCTCAGTAGTCTCCATTTTCTTGATGCGGATGACAGGACGTCAAGCACCGCCTGTGAGTCACGAATGACCTCTTACTTTGAGAAGCAATCACTCCAGGAGGTTTTCTCCTTTGTGCCTTTAACCTGACCACTTGCGTGCAAGAAACACACATGTCCAATACTTGGAAATAAATTTCGACAGACATATATACTGAGAGATGATAGTTTTAGAAGTGTGTCAAATGTAGCCTCTCTTATATTTTGAAGTCACTAGTGAAGCAGCTAATCTCAGTTTGCAATTGAAAATACAACTCATGGAAAAATATGTAGTCAAGTCTTGAGATCTGTGCCTGAATTTTGTAATGGCTGAATGCGGAATTCGACGAAAGGGTTACACTTTCCAGCAAATAATGTGTGCGTAATTGTTTGATCTAGGAAGAAATCGTAGGAATATGGGCGAATACCGAAAGTAAGACTAAAAAGAGTTGGGTGTAGGTCTGGGCGTATCGGACAGGCTGCTACACAGTTCCCACTCTCTGACGCTATCCTTCTGCTAACCGCCACGGGGACTTTTGGCTGCTCAGTTTCCTGCCTGGCCCGGTGCACCCCTCCTTAGCTAACCTGGTCGCCCAAGACTCCTCTTAAGCGACCATATTGATGACGATCTCAGTGCGGACGCCAGATCGACACAGGATGCTGCGAAACAGTACTCCCATCCTCAGACCATCCACTACACCCGGCCTCCAGGTCGCTGGATTACAGGAGCACGCCACCACTCCCAGCCGCCAGCGTAACTCTTTCAACCGCTACTTTACCTACAATCTGCGATGTCAACGAACTATTTTTTCTCCATACTCACAGCTTACTCGCCGATTTATCACGAAAACTAATGTGTATAGTGTACTTATTCATTTCTATCTTTCCGTTTCGACGAGAAAGTACACTGCTGCGTATGAAACGAACTGTTGTTACCTTGTGGATCCACGTTGCAGTTTCAGTCACGAATGCAATTCCTTCCTTCACTTAGAGAAAGAAAAAACCACTTTGGTAACTAATGGTACCGTCTCTAGCCGTTACATGTACCCTCTCTTGGTATTGGTGCGAAGAAAATATTGCACTCGATAGTGTCAACACCTTATTCTATTCTTTAATGCAGTTATTTTGCATTGACAAAGGAAATTCATTCTTTAGAAACACATCTAGAATGCTCATTGAGTACCATTTTATTTTGTCGAAAATGTGGAATCACGTAAAGTAAGTATTCAAATCTGCATGTGTCATCATTATATTTATAACGAATGCCGAATGTTTTTCTTTTACATCTCCGGTCTGCCACATTTTCTAACATAATTTCGATTACAGGCTGAGCAACGATAATTTCTTACACTCACGTCGTGGTTTATGTCTACCATTCGTAATCTCCCTCGTTCTCTCTGCTTTCAACTGTGAAACTGAGATGTCTCGAACGCTACACAGCGCATGCGTAAATCTTAGCGCTTCAAGGAGAGTGACGTGCCTCCTCAGTAGTCTCCATTTTCTTGATGCGGATGACAGGACGTCAAGCACCGCCTGTGAGTCACGAATGACCTCTTACTTTGAGAAGCAATCACTCCAGGAGGTTTTCTCCTTTGTGCCTTTAACCTGACCACTTGCGTGCAAGAAACACACATGTCCAATACTTGGAAATAAATTTCGACAGACATATATACTGAGAGATGATAGTTTTAGAAGTGTGTCAAATGTAGCCTCTCTTATATTTTGAAGTCACTAGTGAAGCAGCTAATCTCAGTTTGCAATTGAAAATACAACTCATGGAAAAATATGTAGTCAAGTCTTGAGATCTGTGCCTGAATTTTGTAATGGCTGAATGCGGAATTCGACGAAAGGGTTACACTTTCCAGCAAATAATGTGTGCGTAATTGTTTGATCTAGGAAGAAATCGTAGGAATATGGGCGAATACCGAAAGTAAGACTAAAAAGAGTTGGGTGTAGGTCTGGGCGTATCGGACAGGCTGCTACACAGTTCCCACTCTCTGACGCTATCCTTCTGCTAACCGCCACGGGGACTTTTGGCTGCTCAGTTTCCTGCCTGGCCCGGTGCACCCCTCCTTAGCTAACCTGGTCGCCCAAGACTCCTCTTAAGCGACCATATTGATGACGATCTCAGTGCGGACGCCAGATCAACACAGGATGCTGCGAAACAGTACTCCCATCCTCAGACCATCCACTACACCCGGCCTCCAGGTCGCTGGATTACAGGAGCACGCCACCACTCCCAGCCGCCAGCGTAACTCTTTCAACCGCTACTTTACCTACAATCTGCGATGTCAACGAACTATTTTTTCTCCATACTCACAGCTTACTCGCCGATTTATCACGAAAACTAATGTGTATAGTGTACTTATTCATTTCTATCTTTCCGTTTCGACGAGAAAGTACACTGCTGCGTATGAAACGAACTGTTGTTACCTTGTGGATCCACGTTGCAGTTTCAGTCACGAATGCAATTCCTTCCTTCACTTAGAGAAAGAAAATACCACTTTGGTAACTAATGATACCGTCTTTAGCCGTCACATGTACCCTCTCTTGGTATTGGTGCGAAGAAAATATTGCACTCGATAGTGTCAACATCTTATTCTATTCTTTAATGCAGTTATTTTGCATTGAATAAGGAAATTCATTCTTTAGAAACACATCTAGAATGCTCATTGAGTACCATTTTATTTTGTCGAAAATGTGGAATCACGTAAAGTAAGTATTCAAATCTGCATGTGTCATTATTATATTTATAACGAATGCCGAATGTTTTTCTTTTACATCTCCGGTCTGCCACATTTTCTAACATAATTTCGATTACAGGCTGAGCAACGATAATTTCTTACACTCACGTCGTGGTTTATGTCTACCATTCGTAATCTCCCTCGTTCTCTCTGCTTTCAACTGTGAAACTGAGATGTCTCGAACGCTACACAGCGCATGCGTAAATCTTAGCGCTTCAAGGAGAGTGACGTGCCTCCTCAGTAGTCTCCATTTTCTTGATGCGGATGACAGGACGTCAAGCACCGCCTGTGAGTCACGAATGACCTCTTACTTTGAGAAGCAATCACTCCAGGAGGTTTTCTCCTTTGTGCCTGTAACCTGACCACTTGCGTGCAAGAAACACACATGTCCAATACTTGGAAATAAATTTCGACAGACATATATACTGAGAGATGATAGTTTTAGAAGTGTGTCAAATGTAGCCTCTCTTATATTTTGAAGTCACTAGTGAAGCAGCTCATCTCAGTTTGCAATTGAAAATACAACTCATGGAAAAATATGTAGTCAAGTCTTGAGATCTGTGCCTGAATTTTGTAATGGCTGAATGCGGAATTCGACGAAAGGGTTACACTTTCTAGCAAATAATGTGTGCGTAATTGTTTGATCTAGGAAGAAATCGTAGGAATATGGGCGAATACCGAAAGTAGGACTAAAAAGAGTTGGGTGTAGGTCTGGGCGTATCGGACAGGCTGCTACACAGTTCCCACTCTCTGACGCTATCCTTCTGCTAACCGCCACGGGGACTTTTGGCTGCTCAGTTTCCTGCCTGGCCCGGTGCACCCCTCCTTAGCTAACCTGGTCGCCCAAGACTCCTCTTAAGCGACCATATTGATGACGATCTCAGTGCGGACGCCAGATCAACACAGGATGCTGCGAAACAGTACTCCCATCCTCAGACCATCCACTACACCCGGCCTCCAGGTCGCTGGATTACAGGAGCACGCCACCACTCCCAGCCGCCAGCGTAACTCTTTCAACCGCTACTTTACCTACAATCTGCGATGTCAACGAACTATTTTTTCTCCATACTCACAGCTTACTCGCCGATTTATCACGAAAACTAATGTGTATAGTGTACTTATTCATTTCTATCTTTCCGTTTCGACGAGAAAGTACACTGCTGCGTATGAAACGAACTGTTGTTACCTTGTGGATCCACGTTGCAGTTTCAGTCACGAATGCAATTCCTTCCTTCACTTAGAGAAAGAAAAAACCACTTTGGTAACTAATGGTACCGTCTCTAGCCGTTACATGTACCCTCTCTTGGTATTGGTGCGAAGAAAATATTGCACTCGATAGTGTCAACACCTTATTCTATTCTTTAATGCAGTTATTTTGCATTGACAAAGGAAATTCATTCTTTAGAAACACATCTAGAATGCTCATTGAGTACCATTTTATTTTGTCGAAAATGTGGAATCACGTAAAGTAAGTATTCAAATCTGCATGTGTCATCATTATATTTATAACGAATGCCGAATGTTTTTCTTTTACATCTCCGGTCTGCCACATTTTCTAACATAATTTCGATTACAGGCTGAGCAACGATAATTTCTTACACTCACGTCGTGGTTTATGTCTACCATTCGTAATCTCCCTCGTTCTCTCTGCTTTCAACTGTGAAACTGAGATGTCTCGAACGCTACACAGCGCATGCGTAAATCTTAGCGCTTCAAGGAGAGTGACGTGCCTCCTCAGTAGTCTCCATTTTCTTGATGCGGATGACAGGACGTCAAGCACCGCCTGTGAGTCACGAATGACCTCTTACTTTGAGAAGCAATCACTCCAGGAGGTTTTCTCCTTTGTGCCTGTAACCTGACCACTTGCGTGCAAGAAACACACATGTCCAATACTTGGAAATAAATTTCGACAGACATATATACTGAGAGATGATAGTTTTAGAAGTGTGTCAAATGTAGCCTCTCTTATATTTTGAAGTCACTAGTGAAGCAGCTCATCTCAGTTTGCAATTGAAAATACAACTCATGGAAAAATATGTAGTCAAGTCTTGAGATCTGTGCCTGAATTTTGTAATGGCTGAATGCGGAATTCGACGAAAGGGTTACACTTTCCAGCAAATAATGTGTGCGTAATTGTTTGATCTAGGAAGAAATCGTAGGAATATGGGCGAATACCGAAAGTAAGACTAAAAAGAGTTGGGTGTAGGTCTGGGCGTATCGGACAGGCTGCTACACAGTTCCCACTCTCTGACGCTATCCTTCTGCTAACCGCCACGGGGACTTTTGGCTGCTCAGTTTCCTGCCTGGCCCGGTGCACCCCTCCTTAGCTAACCTGGTCGCCCAAGACTCCTCTTAAGCGACCATATTGATGACGATCTCAGTGCGGACGCCAGATCAACACAGGATGCTGCGAAACAGTACTCCCATCCTCAGACCATCCACTACACCCGGCCTCCAGGTCGCTGGATTACAGGAGCACGCCACCACTCCCAGCCGCCAGCGTAACTCTTTCAACCGCTACTTTACCTACAATCTGCGATGTCAACGAACTATTTTTTCTCCATACTCACAGCTTACTCGCCGATTTATCACGAAAACTAATGTGTATAGTGTACTTATTCATTTCTATCTTTCCGTTTCGACGAGAAAGTACACTGCTGCGTATGAAACGAACTGTTGTTACCTTGTGGATCCACGTTGCAGTTTCAGTCACGAATGCAATTCCTTCCTTCACTTAGAGAAAGAAAATACCACTTTGGTAACTAATGATACCGTCTTTAGCCGTCACATGTACCCTCTCTTGGTATTGGTGCGAAGAAAATATTGCACTCGATAGTGTCAACATCTTATTCTATTCTTTAATGCAGTTATTTTGCATTGAATAAGGAAATTCATTCTTTAGAAACACATCTAGAATGCTCATTGAGTACCATTTTATTTTGTCGAAAATGTGGAATCACGTAAAGTAAGTATTCAAATCTGCATGTGTCATTATTATATTTATAACGAATGCCGAATGTTTTTCTTTTACATCTCCGGTCTGCCACATTTTCTAACATAATTTCGATTACAGGCTGAGCAACGATAATTTCTTACACTCACGTCGTGGTTTATGTCTACCATTCGTAATCTCCCTCGTTCTCTCTGCTTTCAACTGTGAAACTGAGATGTCTCGAACGCTACACAGCGCATGCGTAAATCTTAGCGCTTCAAGGAGAGTGACGTGCCTCCTCAGTAGTCTCCATTTTCTTGATGCGGATGACAGGACGTCAAGCACCGCCTGTGAGTCACGAATGACCTCTTACTTTGAGAAGCAATCACTCCAGGAGGTTTTCTCCTTTGTGCCTGTAACCTGACCACTTGCGTGCAAGAAACACACATGTCCAATACTTGGAAATAAATTTCGACAGACATATATACTGAGAGATGATAGTTTTAGAAGTGTGTCAAATGTAGCCTCTCTTATATTTTGAAGTCACTAGTGAAGCAGCTCATCTCAGTTTGCAATTGAAAATACAACTCATGGAAAAATATGTAGTCAAGTCTTGAGATCTGTGCCTGAATTTTGTAATGGCTGAATGCGGAATTCGACGAAAGGGTTACACTTTCTAGCAAATAATGTGTGCGTAATTGTTTGATCTAGGAAGAAATCGTAGGAATATGGGCGAATACCGAAAGTAGGACTAAAAAGAGTTGGGTGTAGGTCTGGGCGTATCGGACAGGCTGCTACACAGTTCCCACTCTCTGACGCTATCCTTCTGCTAACCGCCACGGGGACTTTTGGCTGCTCAGTTTCCTGCCTGGCCCGGTGCACCCCTCCTTAGCTAACCTGGTCGCCCAAGACTCCTCTTAAGCGACCATATTGATGACGATCTCAGTGCGGACGCCAGATCAACACAGGATGCTGCGAAACAGTACTCCCATCCTCAGACCATCCACTACACCCGGCCTCCAGGTCGCTGGATTACAGGAGCACGCCACCACTCCCAGCCGCCAGCGTAACTCTTTCAACCGCTACTTTACCTACAATCTGCGATGTCAACGAACTATTTTTTCTCCATACTCACAGCTTACTCGCCGATTTATCACGAAAACTAATGTGTATAGTGTACTTATTCATTTCTATCTTTCCGTTTCGACGAGAAAGTACACTGCTGCGTATGAAACGAACTGTTGTTACCTTGTGGATCCACGTTGCAGTTTCAGTCACGAATGCAATTCCTTCCTTCACTTAGAGAAAGAAAAAACCACTTTGGTAACTAATGGTACCGTCTCTAGCCGTTACATGTACCCTCTCTTGGTATTGGTGCGAAGAAAATATTGCACTCGATAGTGTCAACACCTTATTCTATTCTTTAATGCAGTTATTTTGCATTGACAAAGGAAATTCATTCTTTAGAAACACATCTAGAATGCTCATTGAGTACCATTTTATTTTGTCGAAAATGTGGAATCACGTAAAGTAAGTATTCATATCTGCATGTGTCATCATTATATTTATAACGAATGCCGAATGTTTTTCTTTTACATCTCCGGTCTGCCACATTTTCTAACATAATTTCGATTACAGGCTGAGCAACGATAATTTCTTACACTCACGTCGTGGTTTATGTCTACCATTCGTAATCTCCCTCGTTCTCTCTGCTTTCAACTGTGAAACTGAGATGTCTCGAACGCTACACAGCGCATGCGTAAATCTTAGCGCTTCAAGGAGAGTGACGTGCCTCCTCAGTAGTCTCCATTTTCTTGATGCGGATGACAGGACGTCAAGCACCGCCTGTGAGTCACGAATGACCTCTTACTTTGAGAAGCAATCACTCCAGGAGGTTTTCTCCTTTGTGCCTGTAACCTGACCACTTGCGTGCAAGAAACACACATGTCCAATACTTGGAAATAAATTTCGACAGACATATATACTGAGAGATGATAGTTTTAGAAGTGTGTCAAATGTAGCCTCTCTTATATTTTGAAGTCACTAGTGAAGCAGCTCATCTCAGTTTGCAATTGAAAATACAACTCATGGAAAAATATGTAGTCAAGTCTTGAGATCTGTGCCTGAATTTTGTAATGGCTGAATGCGGAATTCGACGAAAGGGTTACACTTTCTAGCAAATAATGTGTGCGTAATTGTTTGATCTAGGAAGAAATCGTAGGAATATGGGCGAATACCGAAAGTAAGACTAAAAAGAGTTGGGTGTAGGTCTGGGCGTATCGGACAGGCTGCTACACAGTTCCCACTCTCTGACGCTATCCTTCTGCTAACCGCCACGGGGACTTTTGGCTGCTCAGTTTCCTGCCTGGCCCGGTGCACCCCTCCTTAGCTAACCTGGTCGCCCAAGACTCCTCTTAAGCGACCATATTGATGACGATCTCAGTGCGGACGCCAGATCAACACAGGATGCTGCGAAACAGTACTCCCATCCTCAGACCATCCACTACACCCGGCCTCCAGGTCGCTGGATTACAGGAGCACGCCACCACTCCCAGCCGCCAGCGTAACTCTTTCAACCGCTACTTTACCTACAATCTGCGATGTCAACGAACTATTTTTTCTCCATACTCACAGCTTACTCGCCGATTTATCACGAAAACTAATGTGTATAGTGTACTTATTCATTTCTATCTTTCCGTTTCGACGAGAAAGTACACTGCTGCGTATGAAACGAACTGTTGTTACCTTGTGGATCCACGTTGCAGTTTCAGTCACGAATGCAATTCCTTCCTTCACTTAGAGAAAGAAAATACCACTTTGGTAACTAATGATACCGTCTTTAGCCGTCACATGTACCCTCTCTTGGTATTGGTGCGAAGAAAATATTGCACTCGATAGTGTCAACATCTTATTCTATTCTTTAATGCAGTTATTTTGCATTGAATAAGGAAATTCATTCTTTAGAAACACATCTAGAATGCTCATTGAGTACCATTTTATTTTGTCGAAAATGTGGAATCACGTAAAGTAAGTATTCAAATCTGCATGTGTCATTATTATATTTATAACGAATGCCGAATGTTTTTCTTTTACATCTCCGGTCTGCCACATTTTCTAACATAATTTCGATTACAGGCTGAGCAACGATAATTTCTTACACTCACGTCGTGGTTTATGTCTACCATTCGTAATCTCCCTCGTTCTCTCTGCTTTCAACTGTGAAACTGAGATGTCTCGAACGCTACACAGCGCATGCGTAAATCTTAGCGCTTCAAGGAGAGTGACGTGCCTCCTCAGTAGTCTCCATTTTCTTGATGCGGATGACAGGACGTCAAGCACCGCCTGTGAGTCACGAATGACCTCTTACTTTGAGAAGCAATCACTCCAGGAGGTTTTCTCCTTTGTGCCTGTAACGTGACCACTTGCGTGCAAGAAACACACATGTCCAATACTTGGAAATAAATTTCGACAGACATATATACTGAGAGATGATAGTTTTAGAAGTGTGTCAAATGTAGCCTCTCTTATATTTTGAAGTCACTAGTGAAGCAGCTCATCTCAGTTTGCAATTGAAAATACAACTCATGGAAAAATATGTAGTCAAGTCTTGAGATCTGTGCCTGAATTTTGTAATGGCTGAATGCGGAATTCGACGAAAGGGTTACACTTTCCAGCAAATAATGTGTGCGTAATTGTTTGATCTAGGAAGAAATCGTAGGAATATGGGCGAATACCGAAAGTAAGACTAAAAAGAGTTGGGTGTAGGTCTGGGCGTATCGGACAGGCTGCTACACAGTTCCCACTCTCTGACGCTATCCTTCTGCTAACCGCCACGGGGACTTTTGGCTGCTCAGTTTCCTGCCTGGCCCGGTGCACCCCTCCTTAGCTAACCTGGTCGCCCAAGACTCCTCTTAAGCGACCATATTGATGACGATCTCAGTGCGGACGCCAGATCAACACAGGATGCTGCGAAACAGTACTCCCATCCTCAGACCATCCACTACACCCGGCCTCCAGGTCGCTGGATTACAGGAGCACGCCACCACTCCCAGCCGCCAGCGTAACTCTTTCAACCGCTACTTTACCTACAATCTGCGATGTCAACGAACTATTTTTTCTCCATACTCACAGCTTACTCGCCGATTTATCACGAAAACTAATGTGTATAGTGTACTTATTCATTTCTATCTTTCCGTTTCGACGAGAAAGTACACTGCTGCGTATGAAACGAACTGTTGTTACCTTGTGGATCCACGTTGCAGTTTCAGTCACGAATGCAATTCCTTCCTTCACTTAGAGAAAGAAAATACCACTTTGGTAACTAATGATACCGTCTTTAGCCGTCACATGTACCCTCTCTTGGTATTGGTGCGAAGAAAATATTGCACTCGATAGTGTCAACATCTTATTCTATTCTTTAATGCAGTTATTTTGCATTGAATAAGGAAATTCATTCTTTAGAAACACATCTAGAATGCTCATTGAGTACCATTTTATTTTGTCGAAAATGTGGAATCACGTAAAGTAAGTATTCAAATCTGCATGTGTCATTATTATATTTATAACGAATGCCGAATGTTTTTCTTTTACATCTCCGGTCTGCCACATTTTCTAACATAATTTCGATTACAGGCTGAGCAACGATAATTTCTTACACTCACGTCGTGGTTTATGTCTACCATTCGTAATCTCCCTCGTTCTCTCTGCTTTCAACTGTGAAACTGAGATGTCTCGAACGCTACACAGCGCATGCGTAAATCTTAGCGCTTCAAGGAGAGTGACGTGCCTCCTCAGTAGTCTCCATTTTCTTGATGCGGATGACAGGACGTCAAGCACCGCCTGTGAGTCACGAATGACCTCTTACTTTGAGAAGCAATCACTCCAGGAGGTTTTCTCCTTTGTGCCTGTAACCTGACCACTTGCGTGCAAGAAACACACATGTCCAATACTTGGAAATAAATTTCGACAGACATATATACTGAGAGATGATAGTTTTAGAAGTGTGTCAAATGTAGCCTCTCTTATATTTTGAAGTCACTAGTGAAGCAGCTCATCTCAGTTTGCAATTGAAAATACAACTCATGGAAAAATATGTAGTCAAGTCTTGAGATCTGTGCCTGAATTTTGTAATGGCTGAATGCGGAATTCGACGAAAGGGTTACACTTTCTAGCAAATAATGTGTGCGTAATTGTTTGATCTAGGAAGAAATCGTAGGAATATGGGCGAATACCGAAAGTAGGACTAAAAAGAGTTGGGTGTAGGTCTGGGCGTATCGGACAGGCTGCTACACAGTTCCCACTCTCTGACGCTATCCTTCTGCTAACCGCCACGGGGACTTTTGGCTGCTCAGTTTCCTGCCTGGCCCGGTGCACCCCTCCTTAGCTAACCTGGTCGCCCAAGACTCCTCTTAAGCGACCATATTGATGACGATCTCAGTGCGGACGCCAGATCAACACAGGATGCTGCGAAACAGTACTCCCATCCTCAGACCATCCACTACACCCGGCCTCCAGGTCGCTGGATTACAGGAGCACGCCACCACTCCCAGCCGCCAGCGTAACTCTTTCAACCGCTACTTTACCTACAATCTGCGATGTCAACGAACTATTTTTTCTCCATACTCACAGCTTACTCGCCGATTTATCACGAAAACTAATGTGTATAGTGTACTTATTCATTTCTATCTTTCCGTTTCGACGAGAAAGTACACTGCTGCGTATGAAACGAACTGTTGTTACCTTGTGGATCCACGTTGCAGTTTCAGTCACGAATGCAATTCCTTCCTTCACTTAGAGAAAGAAAATACCACTTTGGTAACTAATGATACCGTCTTTAGCCGTCACATGTACCCTCTCTTGGTATTGGTGCGAAGAAAATATTGCACTCGATAGTGTCAACATCTTATTCTATTCTTTAATGCAGTTATTTTGCATTGAATAAGGAAATTCATTCTTTAGAAACACATCTAGAATGCTCATTGAGTACCATTTTATTTTGTCGAAAATGTGGAATCACGTAAAGTAAGTATTCAAATCTGCATGTGTCATTATTATATTTATAACGAATGCCGAATGTTTTTCTTTTACATCTCCGGTCTGCCACATTTTCTAACATAATTTCGATTACAGGCTGAGCAACGATAATTTCTTACACTCACGTCGTGGTTTATGTCTACCATTCGTAATCTCCCTCGTTCTCTCTGCTTTCAACTGTGAAACTGAGATGTCTCGAACGCTACACAGCGCATGCGTAAATCTTAGCGCTTCAAGGAGAGTGACGTGCCTCCTCAGTAGTCTCCATTTTCTTGATGCGGATGACAGGACGTCAAGCACCGCCTGTGAGTCACGAATGACCTCTTACTTTGAGAAGCAATCACTCCAGGAGGTTTTCTCCTTTGTGCCTGTAACCTGACCACTTGCGTGCAAGAAACACACATGTCCAATACTTGGAAATAAATTTCGACAGACATATATACTGAGAGATGATAGTTTTAGAAGTGTGTCAAATGTAGCCTCTCTTATATTTTGAAGTCACTAGTGAAGCAGCTCATCTCAGTTTGCAATTGAAAATACAACTCATGGAAAAATATGTAGTCAAGTCTTGAGATCTGTGCCTGAATTTTGTAATGGCTGAATGCGGAATTCGACGAAAGGGTTACACTTTCTAGCAAATAATGTGTGCGTAATTGTTTGATCTAGGAAGAAATCGTAGGAATATGGGCGAATACCGAAAGTAGGGCTAAAAAGAGTTGGGTGTAGGTCTGGGCGTATCGGACAGGCTGCTACACAGTTCCCACTCTCTGACGCTATCCTTCTGCTAACCGCCACGGGGACTTTTGGCTGCTCAGTTTCCTGCCTGGCCCGGTGCACCCCTCCTTAGCTAACCTGGTCGCCCAAGACTCCTCTTAAGCGACCATATTGATGACGATCTCAGTGCGGACGCCAGATCAACACAGGATGCTGCGAAACAGTACTCCCATCCTCAGACCATCCACTACACCCGGCCTCCAGGTCGCTGGATTACAGGAGCACGCCACCACTCCCAGCCGCCAGCGCAACTCTTTCAACCGCTACTTTACCTACAATCTGCGATGTCAACGAACTATTTTTTCTCCATACTCACAGCTTACTCGCCGATTTATCACGAAAACTAATGTGTATAGTGTACTTATTCATTTCTATCTTTCCGTTTCGACGAGAAAGTACACTGCTGCGTATGAAACGAACTGTTGTTACCTTGTGGATCCACGTTGCAGTTTCAGTCACGAATGCAATTCCTTCCTTCACTTAGAGAAAGAAAAAACCACTTTGGTAACTAATGGTACCGTCTCTAGCCGTTACATGTACCCTCTCTTGGTATTGGTGCGAAGAAAATATTGCACTCGATAGTGTCAACACCTTATTCTATTCTTTAATGCAGTTATTTTGCATTGACAAAGGAAATTCATTCTTTAGAAACACATCTAGAATGCTCATTGAGTACCATTTTATTTTGTCGAAAATGTGGAATCACGTAAAGTAAGTATTCAAATCTGCATGTGTCATCATTATATTTATAACGAATGCCGAATGTTTTTCTTTTACATCTCCGGTCTGCCACATTTTCTAACATAATTTCGATTACAGGCTGAGCAACGATAATTTCTTACACTCACGTCGTGGTTTATGTCTACCATTCGTAATCTCCCTCGTTCTCTCTGCTTTCAACTGTGAAACTGAGATGTCTCGAACGCTACACAGCGCATGCGTAAATCTTAGCGCTTCAAGGAGAGTGACGTGCCTCCTCAGTAGTCTCCATTTTCTTGATGCGGATGACAGGACGTCAAGCACCGCCTGTGAGTCACGAATGACCTCTTACTTTGAGAAGCAATCACTCCAGGAGGTTTTCTCCTTTGTGCCTGTAACCTGACCACTTGCGTGCAAGAAACACACATGTCCAATACTTGGAAATAAATTTCGACAGACATATATACTGAGAGATGATAGTTTTAGAAGTGTGTCAAATGTAGCCTCTCTTATATTTTGAAGTCACTAGTGAAGCAGCTCATCTCAGTTTGCAATTGAAAATACAACTCATGGAAAAATATGTAGTCAAGTCTTGAGATCTGTGCCTGAATTTTGTAATGGCTGAATGCGGAATTCGACGAAAGGGTTACACTTTCTAGCAAATAATGTGTGCGTAATTGTTTGATCTAGGAAGAAATCGTAGGAATATGGGCGAATACCGAAAGTAAGACTAAAAAGAGTTGGGTGTAGGTCTGGGCGTATCGGACAGGCTGCTACACAGTTCCCACTCTCTGACGCTATCCTTCTGCTAACCGCCACGGGGACTTTTGGCTGCTCAGTTTCCTGCCTGGCCCGGTGCACCCCTCCTTAGCTAACCTGGTCGCCCAAGACTCCTCTTAAGCGACCATATTGATGACGATCTCAGTGCGGACGCCAGATCAACACAGGATGCTGCGAAACAGTACTCCCATCCTCAGACCATCCACTACACCCGGCCTCCAGGTCGCTGGATTACAGGAGCACGCCACCACTCCCAGCCGCCAGCGTAACTCTTTCAACCGCTACTTTACCTACAATCTGCGATGTCAACGAACTATTTTTTCTCCATACTCACAGCTTACTCGCCGATTTATCACGAAAACTAATGTGTATAGTGTACTTATTCATTTCTATCTTTCCGTTTCGACGAGAAAGTACACTGCTGCGTATGAAACGAACTGTTGTTACCTTGTGGATCCACGTTGCAGTTTCAGTCACGAATGCAATTCCTTCCTTCACTTAGAGAAAGAAAAAACCACTTTGGTAACTAATGGTACCGTCTCTAGCCGTTACATGTACCCTCTCTTGGTATTGGTGCGAAGAAAATATTGCACTCGATAGTGTCAACACCTTATTCTATTCTTTAATGCAGTTATTTTGCATTGACAAAGGAAATTCATTCTTTAGAAACACATCTAGAATGCTCATTGAGTACCATTTTATTTTGTCGAAAATGTGGAATCACGTAAAGTAAGTATTCAAATCTGCATGTGTCATCATTATATTTATAACGAATGCCGAATGTTTTTCTTTTACATCTCCGGTCTGCCACATTTTCTAACATAATTTCGATTACAGGCTGAGCAACGATAATTTCTTACACTCACGTCGTGGTTTATGTCTACCATTCGTAATCTCCCTCGTTCTCTCTGCTTTCAACTGTGAAACTGAGATGTCTCGAACGCTACACAGCGCATGCGTAAATCTTAGCGCTTCAAGGAGAGTGACGTGCCTCCTCAGTAGTCTCCATTTTCTTGATGCGGATGACAGGACGTCAAGCACCGCCTGTGAGTCACGAATGACCTCTTACTTTGAGAAGCAATCACTCCAGGAGGTTTTCTCCTTTGTGCCTGTAACCTGACCACTTGCGTGCAAGAAACACACATGTCCAATACTTGGAAATAAATTTCGACAGACATATATACTGAGAGATGATAGTTTTAGAAGTGTGTCAAATGTAGCCTCTCTTATATTTTGAAGTCACTAGTGAAGCAGCTCATCTCAGTTTGCAATTGAAAATACAACTCATGGAAAAATATGTAGTCAAGTCTTGAGATCTGTGCCTGAATTTTGTAATGGCTGAATGCGGAATTCGACGAAAGGGTTACACTTTCTAGCAAATAATGTGTGCGTAATTGTTTGATCTAGGAAGAAATCGTAGGAATATGGGCGAATACCGAAAGTAGGACTAAAAAGAGTTGGGTGTAGGTCTGGGCGTATCGGACAGGCTGCTACACAGTTCCCACTCTCTGACGCTATCCTTCTGCTAACCGCCACGGGGACTTTTGGCTGCTCAGTTTCCTGCCTGGCCCGGTGCACCCCTCCTTAGCTAACCTGGTCGCCCAAGACTCCTCTTAAGCGACCATATTGATGACGATCTCAGTGCGGACGCCAGATCAACACAGGATGCTGCGAAACAGTACTCCCATCCTCAGACCATCCACTACACCCGGCCTCCAGGTCGCTGGATTACAGGAGCACGCCACCACTCCCAGCCGCCAGCGTAACTCTTTCAACCGCTACTTTACCTACAATCTGCGATGTCAACGAACTATTTTTTCTCCATACTCACAGCTTACTCGCCGATTTATCACGAAAACTAATGTGTATAGTGTACTTATTCATTTCTATCTTTCCGTTTCGACGAGAAAGTACACTGCTGCGTATGAAACGAACTGTTGTTACCTTGTGGATCCACGTTGCAGTTTCAGTCACGAATGCAATTCCTTCCTTCACTTAGAGAAAGAAAATACCACTTTGGTAACTAATGATACCGTCTTTAGCCGTCACATGTACCCTCTCTTGGTATTGGTGCGAAGAAAATATTGCACTCGATAGTGTCAACATCTTATTCTATTCTTTAATGCAGTTATTTTGCATTGAATAAGGAAATTCATTCTTTAGAAACACATCTAGAATGCTCATTGAGTACCATTTTATTTTGTCGAAAATGTGGAATCACGTAAAGTAAGTATTCAAATCTGCATGTGTCATTATTATATTTATAACGAATGCCGAATGTTTTTCTTTTACATCTCCGGTCTGCCACATTTTCTAACATAATTTCGATTACAGGCTGAGCAACGATAATTTCTTACACTCACGTCGTGGTTTATGTCTACCATTCGTAATCTCCCTCGTTCTCTCTGCTTTCAACTGTGAAACTGAGATGTCTCGAACGCTACACAGCGCATGCGTAAATCTTAGCGCTTCAAGGAGAGTGACGTGCCTCCTCAGTAGTCTCCATTTTCTTGATGCGGATGACAGGACGTCAAGCACCGCCTGTGAGTCACGAATGACCTCTTACTTTGAGAAGCAATCACTCCAGGAGGTTTTCTCCTTTGTGCCTGTAACCTGACCACTTGCGTGCAAGAAACACACATGTCCAATACTTGGAAATAAATTTCGACAGACATATATACTGAGAGATGATAGTTTTAGAAGTGTGTCAAATGTAGCCTCTCTTATATTTTGAAGTCACTAGTGAAGCAGCTCATCTCAGTTTGCAATTGAAAATACAACTCATGGAAAAATATGTAGTCAAGTCTTGAGATCTGTGCCTGAATTTTGTAATGGCTGAATGCGGAATTCGACGAAAGGGTTACACTTTCTAGCAAATAATGTGTGCGTAATTGTTTGATCTAGGAAGAAATCGTAGGAATATGGGCGAATACCGAAAGTAGGACTAAAAAGAGTTGGGTGTAGGTCTGGGCGTATCGGACAGGCTGCTACACAGTTCCCACTCTCTGACGCTATCCTTCTGCTAACCGCCACGGGGACTTTTGGCTGCTCAGTTTCCTGCCTGGCCCGGTGCACCCCTCCTTAGCTAACCTGGTCGCCCAAGACTCCTCTTAAGCGACCATATTGATGACGATCTCAGTGCGGACGCCAGATCAACACAGGATGCTGCGAAACAGTACTCCCATCCTCAGACCATCCACTACACCCGGCCTCCAGGTCGCTGGATTACAGGAGCACGCCACCACTCCCAGCCGCCAGCGCAACTCTTTCAACCGCTACTTTACCTACAATCTGCGATGTCAACGAACTATTTTTTCTCCATACTCACAGCTTACTCGCCGATTTATCACGAAAACTAATGTGTATAGTGTACTTATTCATTTCTATCTTTCCGTTTCGACGAGAAAGTACACTGCTGCGTATGAAACGAACTGTTGTTACCTTGTGGATCCACGTTGCAGTTTCAGTCACGAATGCAATTCCTTCCTTCACTTAGAGAAAGAAAAAACCACTTTGGTAACTAATGGTACCGTCTCTAGCCGTTACATGTACCCTCTCTTGGTATTGGTGCGAAGAAAATATTGCACTCGATAGTGTCAACACCTTATTCTATTCTTTAATGCAGTTATTTTGCATTGACAAAGGAAATTCATTCTTTAGAAACACATCTAGAATGCTCATTGAGTACCATTTTATTTTGTCGAAAATGTGGAATCACGTAAAGTAAGTATTCAAATCTGCATGTGTCATCATTATATTTATAACGAATGCCGAATGTTTTTCTTTTACATCTCCGGTCTGCCACATTTTCTAACATAATTTCGATTACAGGCTGAGCAACGATAATTTCTTACACTCACGTCGTGGTTTATGTCTACCATTCGTAATCTCCCTCGTTCTCTCTGCTTTCAACTGTGAAACTGAGATGTCTCGAACGCTACACAGCGCATGCGTAAATCTTAGCGCTTCAAGGAGAGTGACGTGCCTCCTCAGTAGTCTCCATTTTCTTGATGCGGATGACAGGACGTCAAGCACCGCCTGTGAGTCACGAATGACCTCTTACTTTGAGAAGCAATCACTCCAGGAGGTTTTCTCCTTTGTGCCTGTAACCTGACCACTTGCGTGCAAGAAACACACATGTCCAATACTTGGAAATAAATTTCGACAGACATATATACTGAGAGATGATAGTTTTAGAAGTGTGTCAAATGTAGCCTCTCTTATATTTTGAAGTCACTAGTGAAGCAGCTCATCTCAGTTTGCAATTGAAAATACAACTCATGGAAAAATATGTAGTCAAGTCTTGAGATCTGTGCCTGAATTTTGTAATGGCTGAATGCGGAATTCGACGAAAGGGTTACACTTTCTAGCAAATAATGTGTGCGTAATTGTTTGATCTAGGAAGAAATCGTAGGAATATGGGCGAATACCGAAAGTAAGACTAAAAAGAGTTGGGTGTAGGTCTGGGCGTATCGGACAGGCTGCTACACAGTTCCCACTCTCTGACGCTATCCTTCTGCTAACCGCCACGGGGACTTTTGGCTGCTCAGTTTCCTGCCTGGCCCGGTGCACCCCTCCTTAGCTAACCTGGTCGCCCAAGACTCCTCTTAAGCGACCATATTGATGACGATCTCAGTGCGGACGCCAGATCAACACAGGATGCTGCGAAACAGTACTCCCATCCTCAGACCATCCACTACACCCGGCCTCCAGGTCGCTGGATTACAGGAGCACGCCACCACTCCCAGCCGCCAGCGTAACTCTTTCAACCGCTACTTTACCTACAATCTGCGATGTCAACGAACTATTTTTTCTCCATACTCACAGCTTACTCGCCGATTTATCACGAAAACTAATGTGTATAGTGTACTTATTCATTTCTATCTTTCCGTTTCGACGAGAAAGTACACTGCTGCGTATGAAACGAACTGTTGTTACCTTGTGGATCCACGTTGCAGTTTCAGTCACGAATGCAATTCCTTCCTTCACTTAGAGAAAGAAAAAACCACTTTGGTAACTAATGGTACCGTCTCTAGCCGTTACATGTACCCTCTCTTGGTATTGGTGCGAAGAAAATATTGTACTCGATAGTGTCAACACCTTATTCTATTCTTTAATGCAGTTATTTTGCATTGACAAAGGAAATTCATTCTTTAGAAACACATCTAGAATGCTCATTGAGTACCATTTTATTTTGTCGAAAATGTGGAATCACGTAAAGTAAGTATTCAAATCTGCATGTGTCATCATTATATTTATAACGAATGCCGAATGTTTTTCTTTTACATCTCCTGTCTGCCACATTTTCTAACATAATTTCGATTACAGGCTGAGCAACGAAAACTTCTTACACTCACGTCGTGGTTTATGTCTACCATTCGTAATCTCCCTCGTTCTCTCTGGTTTCAACTGTGAAACTGAGATTTCTCGAACGCTACACAGCGCATGCGTAAATCTTAGCGCTTCAAGGAGAGTGACGTGCCTCCTCAGTAGTCTCCATGTTCTTGATGCGGATGACAGGACGTCAAGCACCGCCTGTGAGTCACGAATGACCTCTTACTTTGAGAAGCAATCACTCCAGGAGGTTTTCTCCTTTGTGCCTGTAACGTGACCACTTGCGTGCAAGAAACACACATGTCCAATACTTGGAAATAAATTTCGACAGACATATATACTGAGAGATGATAGTTTTAGAAGTGTGTCAAATGTAGCCTCTCTTATATTTTGAAGTCACTAGTGAAGCAGCTCATCTCAGTTTGCAATTGAAAATACAACTCATGGAAAAATATGTAGTCAAGTCTTGAGATCTGTGCCTGAATTTTGTAATGGCTGAATGCGGAATTCGACGAAAGGGTTACACTTTCTAGCAAATAATGTGTGCGTAATTGTTTGATCTAGGAAGAAATCGTAGGAATATGGGCGAATACCGAAAGTAAGACTAAAAAGAGTTGGGTGTAGGTCTGGGCGTATCGGACAGGCTGCTACACAGTTCCCACTCTCTGACGCTATCCTTCTGCTAACCGCCACGGGGACTTTTGGCTGCTCAGTTTCCTGCCTGGCCCGGTGCACCCCTCCTTAGCTAACCTGGTCGCCCAAGACTCCTCTTAAGCGACCATATTGATGACGATCTCAGTGCGGACGCCAGATCAACACAGGATGCTGCGAAACAGTACTCCCATCCTCAGACCATCCACTACACCCGGCCTCCAGGTCGCTGGATTACAGGAGCACGCCACCACTCCCAGCCGCCAGCGTAACTCTTTCAACCGCTACTTTACCTACAATCTGCGATGTCAACGAACTATTTTTTCTCCATACTCACAGCTTACTCGCCGATTTATCACGAAAACTAATGTGTATAGTGTACTTATTCATTTCTATCTTTCCGTTTCGACGAGAAAGTACACTGCTGCGTATGAAACGAACTGTTGTTACCTTGTGGATCCACGTTGCAGTTTCAGTCACGAATGCAATTCCTTCCTTCACTTAGAGAAAGAAAAAACCACTTTGGTAACTAATGGTACCGTCTCTAGCCGTTACATGTACCCTCTCTTGGTATTGGTGCGAAGAAAATATTGCACTCGATAGTGTCAACACCTTATTCTATTCTTTAATGCAGTTATTTTGCATTGACAAAGGAAATTCATTCTTTAGAAACACATCTAGAATGCTCATTGAGTACCATTTTATTTTGTCGAAAATGTGGAATCACGTAAAGTAAGTATTCAAATCTGCATGTGTCATCATTATATTTATAACGAATGCCGAATGTTTTTCTTTTACATCTCCGGTCTGCCACATTTTCTAACATAATTTCGATTACAGGCTGAGCAACGATAATTTCTTACACTCACGTCGTGGTTTATGTCTACCATTCGTAATCTCCCTCGTTCTCTCTGCTTTCAACTGTGAAACTGAGATGTCTCGAACGCTACACAGCGCATGCGTAAATCTTAGCGCTTCAAGGAGAGTGACGTGCCTCCTCAGTAGTCTCCATTTTCTTGATGCGGATGACAGGACGTCAAGCACCGCCTGTGAGTCACGAATGACCTCTTACTTTGAGAAGCAATCACTCCAGGAGGTTTTCTCCTTTGTGCCTGTAACCTGACCACTTGCGTGCAAGAAACACACATGTCCAATACTTGGAAATAAATTTCGACAGACATATATACTGAGAGATGATAGTTTTAGAAGTGTGTCAAATGTAGCCTCTCTTATATTTTGAAGTCACTAGTGAAGCAGCTCATCTCAGTTTGCAATTGAAAATACAACTCATGGAAAAATATGTAGTCAAGTCTTGAGATCTGTGCCTGAATTTTGTAATGGCTGAATGCGGAATTCGACGAAAGGGTTACACTTTCTAGCAAATAATGTGTGCGTAATTGTTTGATCTAGGAAGAAATCGTAGGAATATGGGCGAATACCGAAAGTAAGACTAAAAAGAGTTGGGTGTAGGTCTGGGCGTATCGGACAGGCTGCTACACAGTTCCCACTCTCTGACGCTATCCTTCTGCTAACCGCCACGGGGACTTTTGGCTGCTCAGTTTCCTGCCTGGCCCGGTGCACCCCTCCTTAGCTAACCTGGTCGCCCAAGACTCCTCTTAAGCGACCATATTGATGACGATCTCAGTGCGGACGCCAGATCAACACAGGATGCTGCGAAACAGTACTCCCATCCTCAGACCATCCACTACACCCGGCCTCCAGGTCGCTGGATTACAGGAGCACGCCACCACTCCCAGCCGCCAGCGTAACTCTTTCAACCGCTGCTTTACCTACAATCTGCGATGTCAACGAACTATTTTTTCTCCATACTCACAGCTTACTCGCCGATTTATCACGAAAACTAATGTGTATAGTGTACTTATTCATTTCTATCTTTCCGTTTCGACGAGAAAGTACACTGCTGCGTATGAAACGAACTGTTGTTACCTTGTGGATCCACGTTGCAGTTTCAGTCACGAATGCAATTCCTTCCTTCACTTAGAGAAAGAAAAAACCACTTTGGTAACTAATGGTACCGTCTCTAGCCGTTACATGTACCCTCTCTTGGTATTGGTGCGAAGAAAATATTGCACTCGATAGTGTCAACACCTTATTCTATTCTTTAATGCAGTTATTTTGCATTGACAAAGGAAATTCATTCTTTAGAAACACATCTAGAATGCTCATTGAGTACCATTTTATTTTGTCGAAAATGTGGAATCACGTAAAGTAAGTATTCAAATCTGCATGTGTCATCATTATATTTATAACGAATGCCGAATGTTTTTCTTTTACATCTCCGGTCTGCCACATTTTCTAACATAATTTCGATTACAGGCTGAGCAACGATAATTTCTTACACTCACGTCGTGGTTTATGTCTACCATTCGTAATCTCCCTCGTTCTCTCTGCTTTCAACTGTGAAACTGAGATGTCTCGAACGCTACACAGCGCATGCGTAAATCTTAGCGCTTCAAGGAGAGTGACGTGCCTCCTCAGTAGTCTCCATGTTCTTGATGCGGATGACAGGACGTCAAGCACCGCCTGTGAGTCACGAATGACCTCTTACTTTGAGAAGCAATCACTCCAGGAGGTTTTCTCCTTTGTGCCTGTAACGTGACCACTTGCGTGCAAGAAACACACATGTCCAATACTTGGAAATAAATTTCGACAGACATATATACTGAGAGATGATAGTTTTAGAAGTGTGTCAAATGTAGCCTCTCTTATATTTTGAAGTCACTAGTGAAGCAGCTCATCTCAGTTTGCAATTGAAAATACAACTCATGGAAAAATATGTAGTCAAGTCTTGAGATCTGTGCCTGAATTTTGTAATGGCTGAATGCGGAATTCGACGAAAGGGTTACACTTTCTAGCAAATAATGTGTGCGTAATTGTTTGATCTAGGAAGAAATCGTAGGAATATGGGCGAATACCGAAAGTAAGACTAAAAAGAGTTGGGTGTAGGTCTGGGCGTATCGGACAGGCTGCTACACAGTTCCCACTCTCTGACGCTATCCTTCTGCTAACCGCCACGGGGACTTTTGGCTGCTCAGTTTCCTGCCTGGCCCGGTGCACCCCTCCTTAGCTAACCTGGTCGCCCAAGACTCCTCTTAAGCGACCATATTGATGACGATCTCAGTGCGGACGCCAGATCAACACAGGATGCTGCGAAACAGTACTCCCATCCTCAGACCATCCACTACACCCGGCCTCCAGGTCGCTGGATTACAGGAGCACGCCACCACTCCCAGCCGCCAGCGTAACTCTTTCAACCGCTACTTTACCTACAATCTGCGATGTCAACGAACTATTTTTTCTCCATACTCACAGCTTACTCGCCGATTTATCACGAAAACTAATGTGTATAGTGTACTTATTCATTTCTATCTTTCCGTTTCGACGAGAAAGTACACTGCTGCGTATGAAACGAACTGTTGTTACCTTGTGGATCCACGTTGCAGTTTCAGTCACGAATGCAATTCCTTCCTTCACTTAGAGAAAGAAAAAACCACTTTGGTAACTAATGGTACCGTCTCTAGCCGTTACATGTACCCTCTCTTGGTATTGGTGCGAAGAAAATATTGCACTCGATAGTGTCAACACCTTATTCTATTCTTTAATGCAGTTATTTTGCATTGACAAAGGAAATTCATTCTTTAGAAACACATCTAGAATGCTCATTGAGTACCATTTTATTTTGTCGAAAATGTGGAATCACGTAAAGTAAGTATTCAAATCTGCATGTGTCATCATTATATTTATAACGAATGCCGAATGTTTTTCTTTTACATCTCCGGTCTGCCACATTTTCTAACATAATTTCGATTACAGGCTGAGCAACGATAATTTCTTACACTCACGTCGTGGTTTATGTCTACCATTCGTAATCTCCCTCGTTCTCTCTGCTTTCAACTGTGAAACTGAGATGTCTCGAACGCTACACAGCGCATGCGTAAATCTTAGCGCTTCAAGGAGAGTGACGTGCCTCCTCAGTAGTCTCCATTTTCTTGATGCGGATGACAGGACGTCAAGCACCGCCTGTGAGTCACGAATGACCTCTTACTTTGAGAAGCAATCACTCCAGGAGGTTTTCTCCTTTGTGCCTGTAACCTGACCACTTGCGTGCAAGAAACACACATGTCCAATACTTGGAAATAAATTTCGACAGACATATATACTGAGAGATGATAGTTTTAGAAGTGTGTCAAATGTAGCCTCTCTTATATTTTGAAGTCACTAGTGAAGCAGCTCATCTCAGTTTGCAATTGAAAATACAACTCATGGAAAAATATGTAGTCAAGTCTTGAGATCTGTGCCTGAATTTTGTAATGGCTGAATGCGGAATTCGACGAAAGGGTTACACTTTCTAGCAAATAATGTGTGCGTAATTGTTTGATCTAGGAAGAAATCGTAGGAATATGGGCGAATACCGAAAGTAAGACTAAAAAGAGTTGGGTGTAGGTCTGGGCGTATCGGACAGGCTGCTACACAGTTCCCACTCTCTGACGCTATCCTTCTGCTAACAGCCACGGGGACTTTTGGCTGCTCAGTTTCCTGCCTGGCCCGGTGCACCCCTCCTTAGCTAACCTGGTCGCCCAAGACTCCTCTTAAGCGACCATATTGATGACGATCTCAGTGCGGACGCCAGATCAACACAGGATGCTGCGAAACAGTACTCCCATCCTCAGACCATCCACTACACCCGGCCTCCAGGTCGCTGGATTACAGGAGCACGCCACCACTCCCAGCCGCCAGCGTAACTCTTTCAACCGCTACTTTACCTACAATCTGCGATGTCAACGAACTATTTTTTCTCCATACTCACAGCTTACTCGCCGATTTATCACGAAAACTAATGTGTATAGTGTACTTATTCATTTCTATCTTTCCGTTTCGACGAGAAAGTACACTGCTGCGTATGAAACGAACTGTTGTTACCTTGTGGATCCACGTTGCAGTTTCAGTCACGAATGCAATTCCTTCCTTCACTTAGAGAAAGAAAATACCACTTTGGTAACTAATGGTACCGTCTCTAGCCGTTACATGTACCCTCTCTTGGTATTGGTGCGAAGAAAATATTGCACTCGATAGTGTCAACACCTTATTCTATTCTTTAATGCAGTTATTTTGCATTGACAAAGGAAATTCATTCTTTAGAAACACATCTAGAATGCTCATTGAGTACCATTTTATTTTGTCGAAAATGTGGAATCACGTAAAGTAAGTATTCAAATCTGCATGTGTCATCATTATATTTATAACGAATGCCGAATGTTTTTCTTTTACATCTCCGGTCTGCCACATTTTCTAACATAATTTCGATTACAGGCTGAGCAACGATAATTTCTTACACTCACGTCGTGGTTTATGTCTACCATTCGTAATCTCCCTCGTTCTCTCTGCTTTCAACTGTGAAACTGAGATGTCTCGAACGCTACACAGCGCATGCGTAAATCTTAGCGCTTCAAGGAGAGTGACGTGCCTCCTCAGTAGTCTCCATTTTCTTGATGCGGATGACAGGACGTCAAGCACCGCCTGTGAGTCACGAATGACCTCTTACTTTGAGAAGCAATCACTCCAGGAGGTTTTCTCCTTTGTGCCTGTAACGTGACCACTTGCGTGCAAGAAACACACATGTCCAATACTTGGAAATAAATTTCGACAGACATATATACTGAGAGATGATAGTTTTAGAAGTGTGTCAAATGTAGCCTCTCTTATATTTTGAAGTCACTAGTGAAGCAGCTCATCTCAGTTTGCAATTGAAAATACAACTCATGGAAAAATATGTAGTCAAGTCTTGAGATCTGTGCCTGAATTTTGTAATGGCTGAATGCGGAATTCGACGAAAGGGTTACACTTTCTAGCAAATAATGTGTGCGTAATTGTTTGATCTAGGAAGAAATCGTAGGAATATGGGCGAATACCGAAAGTAAGACTAAAAAGAGTTGGGTGTAGGTCTGGGCGTATCGGACAGGCTGCTACACAGTTCCCACTCTCTGACGCTATCCTTCTGCTAACCGCCACGGGGACTTTTGGCTGCTCAGTTTCCTGCCTGGCCCGGTGCACCCCTCCTTAGCTAACCTGGTCGCCCAAGACTCCTCTTAAGCGACCATATTGATGACGATCTCAGTGCGGACGCCAGATCAACACAGGATGCTGCGAAACAGTACTCCCATCCTCAGACCATCCACTACACCCGGCCTCCAGGTCGCTGGATTACAGGAGCACGCCACCACTCCCAGCCGCCAGCGTAACTCTTTCAACCGCTACTTTACCTACAATCTGCGATGTCAACGAACTATTTTTTCTCCATACTCACAGCTTACTCGCCGATTTATCACGAAAACTAATGTGTATAGTGTACTTATTCATTTCTATCTTTCCGTTTCGACGAGAAAGTACACTGCTGCGTATGAAACGAACTGTTGTTACCTTGTGGATCCACGTTGCAGTTTCAGTCACGAATGCAATTCCTTCCTTCACTTAGAGAAAGAAAATACCACTTTGGTAACTAATGATACCGTCTTTAGCCGTCACATGTACCCTCTCTTGGTATTGGTGCGAAGAAAATATTGCACTCGATAGTGTCAACATCTTATTCTATTCTTTAATGCAGTTATTTTGCATTGAATAAGGAAATTCATTCTTTAGAAACACATCTAGAATGCTCATTGAGTACCATTTTATTTTGTCGAAAATGTGGAATCACGTAAAGTAAGTATTCAAATCTGCATGTGTCATTATTATATTTATAACGAATGCCGAATGTTTTTCTTTTACATCTCCGGTCTGCCACATTTTCTAACATAATTTCGATTACAGGCTGAGCAACGATAATTTCTTACACTCACGTCGTGGTTTATGTCTACCATTCGTAATCTCCCTCGTTCTCTCTGCTTTCAACTGTGAAACTGAGATGTCTCGAACGCTACACAGCGCATGCGTAAATCTTAGCGCTTCAAGGAGAGTGACGTGCCTCCTCAGTAGTATCCATGTTCTTGATGCGGATGACAGGAAGTCAAGCACGGCCTGTGAGTCACGAATGACCTCTTACTTTGAGAAGCAATCACTCCAGGAGGTTTTCTCCTTTGTGCCTGTAACCTGACCACTTGCGTGCAAGAAACACACATGTCCAATACTTGGAAATAAATTTCGACAGACATATATACTGAGAGATGATAGTTTTAGAAGTGTGTCAAATGTAGCCTCTCTTATATTTTGAAGTCACTAGTGAAGCAGCTCATCTCAGTTTGCAATTGAAAATACAACTCATGGAAAAATATGTAGTCAAGTCTTGAGATCTGTGCCTGAATTTTGTAATGGCTGAATGCGGAATTCGACGAAAGGGTTACACTTTCTAGCAAATAATGTGTGCGTAATTGTTTGATCTAGGAAGAAATCGTAGGAATATGGGCGAATACCGAAAGTAAGACTAAAAAGAGTTGGGTGTAGGTCTGGGCGTATCGGACAGGCTGCTACACAGTTCCCACTCTCTGACGCTATCCTTCTGCTAACCGCCACGGGGACTTTTGGCTGCTCAGTTTCCTGCCTGGCCCGGTGCACCCCTCCTTAGCTAACCTGGTCGCCCAAGACTCCTCTTAAGCGACCATATTGATGACGATCTCAGTGCGGACGCCAGATCAACACAGGATGCTGCGAAACAGTACTCCCATCCTCAGACCATCCACTACACCCGGCCTCCAGATCGCTGGATTACAGGAGCACGCCACCACTCCCAGCCGCCAGCGTAACTCTTTCAACCGCTACTTTACCTACAATCTGCGATGTCAACGAACTATTTTTTCTCCATACTCACAGCTTACTCGCCGATTTATCACGAAAACTAATGTGTATAGTGTACTTATTCATTTCTATCTTTCCGTTTCGACGAGAAAGTACACTGCTGCGTATGAAACGAACTGTTGTTACCTTGTGGATCCACGTTGCAGTTTCAGTCACGAATGCAATTCCTTCCTTCACTTAGAGAAAGAAAATACCACTTTGGTAACTAATGGTACCGTCTCTAGCCGTTACATGTACCCTCTCTTGGTATTGGTGCGAAGAAAATATTGCACTCGATAGTGTCAACACCTTATTCTATTCTTTAATGCAGTTATTTTGCATTGACAAAGGAAATTCATTCTTTAGAAACACATCTAGAATGCTCATTGAGTACCATTTTATTTTGTCGAAAATGTGGAATCACGTAAAGTAAGTATTCAAATCTGCATGTGTCATCATTATATTTATAACGAATGCCGAATGTTTTTCTTTTACATCTCCGGTCTGCCACATTTTCTAACATAATTTCGATTACAGGCTGAGCAACGATAATTTCTTACACTCACGTCGTGGTTTATGTCTACCATTCGTAATCTCCCTCGTTCTCTCTGCTTTCAACTGTGAAACTGAGATGTCTCGAACGCTACACAGCGCATGCGTAAATCTTAGCGCTTCAAGGAGAGTGACGTGCCTCCTCAGTAGTCTCCATTTTCTTGATGCGGATGACAGGACGTCAAGCACCGCCTGTGAGTCACGAATGACCTCTTACTTTGAGAAGCAATCACTCCAGGAGGTTTTCTCCTTTGTGCCTGTAACGTGACCACTTGCGTGCAAGAAACACACATGTCCAATACTTGGAAATAAATTTCGACAGACATATATACTGAGAGATGATAGTTTTAGAAGTGTGTCAAATGTAGCCTCTCTTATATTTTGAAGTCACTAGTGAAGCAGCTCATCTCAGTTTGCAATTGAAAATACAACTCATGGAAAAATATGTAGTCAAGTCTTGAGATCTGTGCCTGAATTTTGTAATGGCTGAATGCGGAATTCGACGAAAGGGTTACACTTTCTAGCAAATAATGTGTGCGTAATTGTTTGATCTAGGAAGAAATCGTAGGAATATGGGCGAATACCGAAAGTAAGACTAAAAAGAGTTGGGTGTAGGTCTGGGCGTATCGGACAGGCTGCTACACAGTTCCCACTCTCTGACGCTATCCTTCTGCTAACCGCCACGGGGACTTTTGGCTGCTCAGTTTCCTGCCTGGCCCGGTGCACCCCTCCTTAGCTAACCTGGTCGCCCAAGACTCCTCTTAAGCGACCATATTGATGACGATCTCAGTGCGGACGCCAGATCAACACAGGATGCTGCGAAACAGTACTCCCATCCTCAGACCATCCACTACACCCGGCCTCCAGGTCGCTGGATTACAGGAGCACGCCACCACTCCCAGCCGCCAGCGTAACTCTTTCAACCGCTACTTTACCTACAATCTGCGATGTCAACGAACTATTTTTTCTCCATACTCACAGCTTACTCGCCGATTTATCACGAAAACTAATGTGTATAGTGTACTTATTCATTTCTATCTTTCCGTTTCGACGAGAAAGTACACTGCTGCGTATGAAACGAACTGTTGTTACCTTGTGGATCCACGTTGCAGTTTCAGTCACGAATGCAATTCCTTCCTTCACTTAGAGAAAGAAAATACCACTTTGGTAACTAATGATACCGTCTTTAGCCGTCACATGTACCCTCTCTTGGTATTGGTGCGAAGAAAATATTGCACTCGATAGTGTCAACATCTTATTCTATTCTTTAATGCAGTTATTTTGCATTGAATAAGGAAATTCATTCTTTAGAAACACATCTAGAATGCTCATTGAGTACCATTTTATTTTGTCGAAAATGTGGAATCACGTAAAGTAAGTATTCAAATCTGCATGTGTCATTATTATATTTATAACGAATGCCGAATGTTTTTCTTTTACATCTCCGGTCTGCCACATTTTCTAACATAATTTCGATTACAGGCTGAGCAACGATAATTTCTTACACTCACGTCGTGGTTTATGTCTACCATTCGTAATCTCCCTCGTTCTCTCTGCTTTCAACTGTGAAACTGAGATGTCTCGAACGCTACACAGCGCATGCGTAAATCTTAGCGCTTCAAGGAGAGTGACGTGCCTCCTCAGTAGTATCCATGTTCTTGATGCGGATGACAGGAAGTCAAGCACGGCCTGTGAGTCACGAATGACCTCTTACTTTGAGAAGCAATCACTCCAGGAGGTTTTCTCCTTTGTGCCTGTAACCTGACCACTTGCGTGCAAGAAACACACATGTCCAATACTTGGAAATAAATTTCGACAGACATATATACTGAGAGATGATAGTTTTAGAAGTGTGTCAAATGTAGCCTCTCTTATATTTTGAAGTCACTAGTGAAGCAGCTCATCTCAGTTTGCAATTGAAAATACAACTCATGGAAAAATATGTAGTCAAGTCTTGAGATCTGTGCCTGAATTTTGTAATGGCTGAATGCGGAATTCGACGAAAGGGTTACACTTTCTAGCAAATAATGTGTGCGTAATTGTTTGATCTAGGAAGAAATCGTAGGAATATGGGCGAATACCGAAAGTAAGACTAAAAAGAGTTGGGTGTAGGTCTGGGCGTATCGGACAGGCTGCTACACAGTTCCCACTCTCTGACGCTATCCTTCTGCTAACCGCCACGGGGACTTTTGGCTGCTCAGTTTCCTGCCTGGCCCGGTGCACCCCTCCTTAGCTAACCTGGTCGCCCAAGACTCCTCTTAAGCGACCATATTGATGACGATCTCAGTGCGGACGCCAGATCAACACAGGATGCTGCGAAACAGTACTCCCATCCTCAGACCATCCACTACACCCGGCCTCCAGATCGCTGGATTACAGGAGCACGCCACCACTCCCAGCCGCCAGCGTAACTCTTTCAACCGCTACTTTACCTACAATCTGCGATGTCAACGAACTATTTTTTCTCCATACTCACAGCTTACTCGCCGATTTATCACGAAAACTAATGTGTATAGTGTACTTATTCATTTCTATCTTTCCGTTTCGACGAGAAAGTACACTGCTGCGTATGAAACGAACTGTTGTTACCTTGTGGATCCACGTTGCAGTTTCAGTCACGAATGCAATTCCTTCCTTCACTTAGAGAAAGAAAATACCACTTTGGTAACTAATGGTACCGTCTCTAGCCGTCACATGTACCCTCTCTTGGTATTGGTGCGAAGAAAATATTGCACTCGATAGTGTCAACATCTTATTCAATTCTTTAATGCAGTTATTTTGCATTGAATAAGGAAATTCTTTCTTTAGAAACACATCTAGAATGCTCATTGAGTACCATTTTATTTTGTCGAAAATGTGGAATCACGTAAAGTAAGTATTCAAATCTGCATGTGTCATCATTATATTTATAACGAATGCCGAATGTTTTTCTTTTACATCTCCGGTCTGCCACATTTTCTAACATAATTTCGATTACAGGCTGAGCAACGATAATTTCTTACACTCACGTCGTGGTTTATGTCTACCATTCGTAATCTCCCTCGTTCTCTCTGCTTTCAACTGTGAAACTGAGATGTCTCGAACGCTACACAGCGCATGCGTAAATCTTAGCGCTTCAAGGAGAGTGACGTGCCTCCTCAGTAGTCTCCATGTTCTTGATGCGGATGACAGGACGTCAAGCACCGCCTGTGAGTCACGAATGACCTCTTACTTTGAGAAGCAATCACTCCAGGAGGTTTTCTCCTTTGTGCCTTTAACCTGACCACTTGCGTGCAAGAAACACACATGTCCAATACTTGGAAATAAATTTCGACAGACATATATACTGAGAGATGATAGTTTTAGAAGTGTGTCAAATGTAGCCTCTCTTATATTTTGAAGTCACTAGTGAAGCAGCTCATCTCAGTTTGCAATTGAAAATACAACTCATGGAAAAATATGTAGTCAAGTCTTGAGATCTGTGCCTGAATTTTGTAATGGCTGAATGCGGAATTCGACGAAAGGGTTACACTTTCTAGCAATTAATGTGTGCGTAATTGTTTGATCTAGGAAGAAATCGTAGGAATATGGGCGAATACCGAAAGTAAGACTAAAAAGAGTTGGGTGTAGGTCTGGGCGTATCGGACAGGCTGCTACACAGTTCCCACTCTCTGACGCTATCCTTCTGCTAACCGCCACGGGGACTTTTGGCTGCTCAGTTTCCTGCCTGGCCCGGTGCACCCCTCCTTAGCTAACCTGGTCGCCCAAGACTCCTCTTAAGCGACCATATTGATGACGATCTCAGTGCGGACGCCAGATCAACACAGGATGCTGCGAAACAGTACTCCCATCCTCAGACCATCCACTACACCCGGCCTCCAGGTCGCTGGATTACAGGAGCACGCCACCACTCCCAGCCGCCAGCGTAACTCTTTCAACCGCTACTTTACCTACAATCTGCGATGTCAACGAACTACTTTTTCTCCATACTCACAGCTTACTCGCCGATTTATCACGAAAACTAATGTGTATAGTGTACTTATTCATTTCTATCTTTCCGTTTCGACGAGAAAGTACACTGCTGCGTATGAAACGAACTGTTGTTACCTTGTGGATCCACGTTGCAGTTTCAGTCACGAATGCAATTCCTTCCTTCACTTAGAGAAAGAAAATACCACTTTGGTAACTAATGATACCGTCTCTAGCCGTCACATGTACCCTCTCTTGGTATTGGTGCGAAGAAAATATTGCACTCGATAGTGTCAACACCTTATTCTATTCTTTAATGCAGTTATTTTGCATTGACAAAGGAAATTCATTCTTTAGAAACACATCTAGAATGCTCATTGAGTACCATTTTATTTTGTCGAAAATGTGGAATCACGTAAAGTAAGTATTCAAATCTGCATGTGTCATCATTATATTTATAACGAATGCCGAATGTTTTTCTTTTACATCTCCGGTCTGCCACATTTTCTAACATAATTTCGATTACAGGCTGAGCAACGATAATTTCTTACACTCACGTCGTGGTTTATGTCTACCATTCGTAATCTCCCTCGTTCTCTCTGCTTTCAACTGTGAAACTGAGATGTCTCGAACGCTACACAGCGCATGCGTAAATCTTAGCGCTTCAAGGAGAGTGACGTGCCTCCTCAGTAGTCTCCATGTTCTTGATGCGGATGACAGGACGTCAAGCACCGCCTGTGAGTCACGAATGACCTCTTACTTTGAGAAGCAATCACTCCAGGAGGTTTTCTCCTTTGTGCCTGTAACCTGACCACTTGCGTGCAAGAAACACACATGTCCAATACTTGGAAATAAATTTCGACAGACATATATACTGAGAGATGATAGTTTTAGAAGTGTGTCAAATGTAGCCTCTCTTATATTTTGAAGTCACTAGTGAAGCAGCTCATCTCAGTTTGCAATTGAAAATACAACTCATGGAAAAATATGTAGTCAAGTCTTGAGATCTGTGCCTGAATTTTGTAATGGCTGAATGCGGAATTCGACGAAAGGGTTACACTTTCTAGCAAATAATGTGTGCGTAATTGTTTGATCTAGGAAGAAATCGTAGGAATATGGGCGAATACCGAAAGTAAGACTAAAAAGAGTTGGGTGTAGGTCTGGGCGTATCGGACAGGCTGCTACACAGTTCCCACTCTCTGACGCTATCCTTCTGCTAACCGCCACGGGGACTTTTGGCTGCTCAGTTTCCTGCCTGGCCCGGTGCACCCCTCCTTAGCTAACCTGGTCGCCCAAGACTCCTCTTAAGCGACCATATTGATGACGATCTCAGTGCGGACGCCAGATCAACACAGGATGCTGCGAAACAGTACTCCCATCCTCAGACCATCCACTACACCCGGCCTCCAGGTCGCTGGATTACAGGAGCACGCCACCACTCCCAGCCGCCAGCGTAACTCTTTCAACCGCTACTTTACCTACAATCTGCGATGTCAACGAACTACTTTTTCTCCATACTCACAGCTTACTCGCCGATTTATCACGAAAACTAATGTGTATAGTGTACTTATTCATTTCTATCTTTCCGTTTCGACGAGAAAGTACACTGCTGCGTATGAAACGAACTGTTGTTACCTTGTGGATCCACGTTGCAGTTTCAGTCACGAATGCAATTCCTTCCTTCACTTAGAGAAAGAAAATACCACTTTGGTAACTAATGATACCGTCTCTAGCCGTCACATGTACCCTCTCTTGGTATTGGTGCGAAGAAAATATTGCACTCGATAGTGTCAACACCTTATTCTATTCTTTAATGCAGTTATTTTGCATTGACAAAGGAAATTCATTCTTTAGAAACACATCTAGAATGCTCATTGAGTACCATTTTATTTTGTCGAAAATGTGGAATCACGTAAAGTAAGTATTCAAATCTGCATGTGTCATCATTATATTTATAACGAATGCCGAATGTTTTTCTTTTACATCTCCGGTCTGCCACATTTTCTAACATAATTTCGATTACAGGCTGAGCAACGATAATTTCTTACACTCACGTCGTGGTTTATGTCTACCATTCGTAATCTCCCTCGTTCTCTCTGCTTTCAACTGTGAAACTGAGATGTCTCGAACGCTACACAGCGCATGCGTAAATCTTAGCGCTTCAAGGAGAGTGACGTGCCTCCTCAGTAGTCTCCATGTTCTTGATGCGGATGACAGGACGTCAAGCACCGCCTGTGAGTCACGAATGACCTCTTACTTTGAGAAGCAATCACTCCAGGAGGTTTTCTCCTTTGTGCCTGTAACCTGACCACTTGCGTGCAAGAAACACACATGTCCAATACTTGGAAATAAATTTCGACAGACATATATACTGAGAGATGATAGTTTTAGAAGTGTGTCAAATGTAGCCTCTCTTATATTTTGAAGTCACTAGTGAAGCAGCTCATCTCAGTTTGCAATTGAAAATACAACTCATGGAAAAATATGTAGTCAAGTCTTGAGATATGTGCCTGAATTTTGTAATGGCTGAATGCGGAATTCGACGAAAGGGTTACACTTTCTAGCAAATAATGTGTGCGTAATTGTTTGATCTAGGAAGAAATCGTAGGAATATGGGCGAATACCGAAAGTAAGACTAAAAAGAGTTGGGTGTAGGTCTGGGCGTATCGGACAGGCTGCTACACAGTTCCCACTCTCTGACGCTATCCTTCTGCTAACCGCCACGGGGACTTTTGGCTGCTCAGTTTCCTGCCTGGCCCGGTGCACCCCTCCTTAGCTAACCTGGTCGCCCAAGACTCCTCTTAAGCGACCATATTGATGACGATCTCAGTGCGGACGCCAGATCAACACAGGATGCTGCGAAACAGTACTCCCATCCTCAGACCATCCACTACACCCGGCCTCCAGGTCGCTGGATTACAGGAGCACGCCACCACTCCCAGCCGCCAGCGTAACTCTTTCAACCGCTACTTTACCTACAATCTGCGATGTCAACGAACTACTTTTTCTCCATACTCACAGCTTACTCGCCGATTTATCACGAAAACTAATGTGTATAGTGTACTTATTCATTTCTATCTTTCCGTTTCGACGAGAAAGTACACTGCTGCGTATGAAACGAACTGTTGTTACCTTGTGGATCCACGTTGCAGTTTCAGTCACGAATGCAATTCCTTCCTTCACTTAGAGAAAGAAAATACCACTTTGGTAACTAATGATACCGTCTTTAGCCGTCACATGTACCCTCTCTTGGTATTGGTGCGAAGAAAATATTGCACTCGATAGTGTCAACATCTTATTCTATTCTTTAATGCAGTTATTTTGCATTGAATAAGGAAATTCTTTCTTTAGAAACACATCTAGAATGCTCATTGAGTACCATTTTATTTTGTCGAAAATGTGGAATCACGTAAAGTAAGTATTCAAATCTGCATGTGTCATCATTATATTTATAACGAATGCCGAATGTTTTTCTTTTACATCTCCGGTCTGCCACATTTTCTAACATAATTTCGATTACAGGCTGAGCAACGATAATTTCTTACACTCACGTCGTGGTTTATGTCTACCATTCGTAATCTCCCTCGTTCTCTCTGCTTTCAACTGTGAAACTGAGATGTCTCGAACGCTACACAGCGCATGCGTAAATCTTAGCGCTTCAAGGAGAGTGACGTGCCTCCTCAGTAGTCTCCATGTTCTTGATGCGGATGACAGGACGTCAAGCACCGCCTGTGAGTCACGAATGACCTCTTACTTTGAGAAGCAATCACTCCAGGAGGTTTTCTCCTTTGTGCCTTTAACCTGACCACTTGCGTGCAAGAAACACACATGTCCAATACTTGGAAATAAATTTCGACAGACATATATACTCAGAGATGATAGTTTTAGAAGTGTGTCAAATGTAGCCTCTCTTATATTTTGAAGTCACTAGTGAAGCAGCTCATCTCAGTTTGCAATTGAAAATACAACTCATGGAAAAATATGTAGTCAAGTCTTGAGATCTGTGCCTGAATTTTGTAATGGCTGAATGCGGAATTCGACGAAAGGGTTACACTTTCTAGCAAATAATGTGTGCGTAATTGTTTGATCTAGGAAGAAATCGTAGGAATATGGGCGAATACCGAAAGTAAGACTAAAAAGAGTTGGGTGTAGGTCTGGGCGTATCGGACAGGCTGCTACACAGTTCCCACTCTCTGACGCTATCCTTCTGCTAACCGCCACGGGGACTTTTGGCTGCTCAGTTTCCTGCCTGGCCCGGTGCACCCCTCCTTAGCTAACCTGGTCGCCCAAGACTCCTCTTAAGCGACCATATTGATGACGATCTCAGTGCGGACGCCAGATCAACACAGGATGCTGCGAAACAGTACTCCCATCCTCAGACCATCCACTACACCCGGCCTCCAGGTCGCTGGATTACAGGAGCACGCCACCACTCCCAGCCGCCAGCGTAACTCTTTCAACCGCTACTTTACCTACAATCTGCGATGTCAACGAACTATTTTTTCTCCATACTCACAGCTTACTCGCCGATTTATCACGAAAACTAATGTGTATAGTGTACTTATTCATTTCTATCTTTCCGTTTCGACGAGAAAGTACACTGCTGCGTATGAAACGAACTGTTGTTACCTTGTGGATCCACGTTGCAGTTTCAGTCACGAATGCAATTCCTTCCTTCACTTAGAGAAAGAAAATACCACTTTGGTAACTAATGATACCGTCTTTAGCCGTCACATGTACCCTCTCTTGGTATTGGTGCGAAGAAAATATTGCACTCGATAGTGTCAACATCTTATTCTATTCTTTAATGCAGTTATTTTGCATTGAATAAGGAAATTCTTTCTTTAGAAACACATCTAGAATGCTCATTGAGTACCATTTTATTTTGTCGAAAATGTGGAATCACGTAAAGTAAGTATTCAAATCTGCATGTGTCATTATTATATTTATAACGAATGCCGAATGTTTTTCTTTTACATCTCCGGTCTGCCACATTTTCTAACATAATTTCGATTACAGGCTGAGCAACGATAATTTCTTACACTCACGTCGTGGTTTATGTCTACCATTCGTAATCTCCCTCGTTCTCTCTGCTTTCAACTGTGAAACTGAGATGTCTCGAACGCTACACAGCGCATGCGTAAATCTTAGCGCTTCAAGGAGAGTGACGTGCCTCCTCAGTAGTCTCCATTTTCTTGATGCGGATGACAGGACGTCAAGCACCGCCTGTGAGTCACGAATGACCTCTTACTTTGAGAAGCAATCACTCCAGGAGGTTTTCTCCTTTGTGCCTGTAACCTGACCACTTGCGTGCAAGAAACACACATGTCCAATACTTGGAAATAAATTTCGACAGACATATATACTGAGAGATGATAGTTTTAGAAGTGTGTCAAATGTAGCCTCTCTTATATTTTGAAGTCACTAGTGAAGCAGCTCATCTCAGTTTGCAATTGAAAATACAACTCATGGAAAAATATGTAGTCAAGTCTTGAGATCTGTGCCTGAATTTTGTAATGGCTGAATGCGGAATTCGACGAAAGGGTTACACTTTATAGCAAATAATGTGTGCGTAATTGTTTGATCTAGGAAGAAATCGTAGGAATATGGGCGAATACCGAAAGTAAGACTAAAAAGAGTTGGGTGTAGGTCTGGGCGTATCGGACAGGCTGCTACACAGTTCCCACTCTCTGACGCTATCCTTCTGCTAACCGCCACGGGGACTTTTGGCTGCTCAGTTTCCTGCCTGGCCCGGTGCACCCCTCCTTAGCTAACCTGGTCGCCCAAGACTCCTCTTAAGCGACCATATTGATGACGATCTCAGTGCGGACGCCAGATCAACACAGGATGCTGCGAAACAGTACTCCCATCCTCAGACCATCCACTACACCCGGCCTCCAGGTCGCTGGATTACAGGAGCACGCCACCACTCCCAGCCGCCAGCGTAACCCTTTCAACCACTACTTTACCTACAATCTGCGATGTCAACGAACTATTTTTTCTCCATACTCACAGCTTACTCGCCGATTTATCACGAAAACTAATGTGTATAGTGTACTTATTCATTTCTATCTTTCCGTTTCGACGAGAAAGTACACTGCTGCGTATGAAACGAACTGTTGTTACCTTGTGGATCCACGTTGCAGTTTCAGTCACGAATGCAATTCCTTCCTTCACTTAGAGAAAGAAAATACCACTTTGGTAACTAATGATACCGTCTTTAGCCGTCACATGTACCCTCTCTTGGTATTGGTGCGAAGAAAATATTACACTCGATAGTGTCAACATCTTATTCTATTCTTTAATGCAGTTATTTTGCATTGAATAAGGAAATTCATTCTTTAGAAACACATCTAGAATGCTCATTGAGTACCATTTTATTTTGTCGAAAATGTGGAATCACGTAAAGTAAGTATTCAAATCTGCATGTGTCATTATTATATTTATAACGAATGCCGAATGTTTTTCTTTTACATCTCCGGTCTGCCACATTTTCTAACATAATTTCGATTACAGGCTGAGCAACGATAATTTCTTACACTCACGTCGTGGTTTATGTCTACCATTCGTAATCTCCCTCGTTCTCTCTGCTTTCAACTGTGAAACTGAGATGTCTCGAACGCTACACAGCGCATGCGTAAATCTTAGCGCTTCAAGGAGAGTGACGTGCCTCCTCAGTAGTCTCCATTTTCTTGATGCGGATGACAGGACGTCAAGCACCGCCTGTGAGTCACGAATGACCTCTTACTTTGAGAAGCAATCACTCCAGGAGGTTTTCTCCTTTGTGCCTGTAACCTGACCACTTGCGTGCAAGAAACACACATGTCCAATACTTGGAAATAAATTTCGACAGACATATATACTGAGAGATGATAGTTTTAGAAGTGTGTCAAATGTAGCCTCTCTTATATTTTGAAGTCACTAGTGAAGCAGCTCATCTTAGTTTGCAATTGAAAATACAACTCATGGAAAAATATGTAGTCAAGTCTTGAGATCTGTGCCTGAATTTTGTAATGGCTGAATGCGGAATTCGACGAAAGGGTTACACTTTATAGCAAATAATGTGTGCGTAATTGTTTGATCTAGGAAGAAATCGTAGGAATATGGGCGAATACCGAAAGTAAGACTAAAAAGAGTTGGGTGTAGGTCTGGGCGTATCGGACAGGCTGCTACACAGTTCCCACTCTCTGACGCTATCCTTCTGCTAACCGCCACGGGGACTTTTGGCTGCTCAGTTTCCTGCCTGGCCCGGTGCACCCCTCCTTAGCTAACCTGGTCGCCCAAGACTCCTCTTAAGCGACCATATTGATGACGATCTCAGTGCGGACGCCAGATCAACACAGGATGCTGCGAAACAGTACTCCCATCCTCAGACCATCCACTACACCCGGCCTCCAGGTCGCTGGATTACAGGAGCACGCCACCACTCCCAGCCGCCAGCGTAACTCTTTCAACCGCTACTTTACCTACAATCTGCGATGTCAACGAACTACTTTTTCTCCATACTCACAGCTTACTCGCCGATTTATCACGAAAACTAATGTGTATAGTGTACTTATTCATTTCTATCTTTCCGTTTCGACGAGAAAGTACACTGCTGCGTATGAAACGAACTGTTGTTACCTTGTGGATCCACGTTGCAGTTTCAGTCACGAATGCAATTCCTTCCTTCACTTAGAGAAAGAAAAAACCACTTTGGTAACTAATGGTACCGTCTCTAGCCGTTACATGTACCCTCTCTTGGTATTGGTGCGAAGAAAATATTGCACTCGATAGTGTCAACACCTTATTCTATTCTTTAATGCAGTTATTTTGCATTGACAAAGGAAATTCATTCTTTAGAGACACATCTAGAATGCTCATTGAGTACCATTTTATTTTGTCGAAAATGTGGAATCACGTAAAGTAAGTATTCAAATCTGCATGTGTCATCATTATATTTATAACGAATGCCGAATGTTTTTCTTTTACATCTCCGGTCTGCCACATTTTCTAACATAATTTCGATTACAGGCTGAGCAACGATAATTTCTTACACTCACGTCGTGGTTTATGTCTACCATTCGTAATCTCCCTCGTTCTCTCTGCTTTCAACTGTGAAACTGAGATGTCTCGAACGCTACACAGCGCATGCGTAAATCTTAGCGCTTCAAGGAGAGTGACGTGCCTCCTCAGTAGTCTCCATGTTCTTGATGCGGATGACAGGACGTCAAGCACCGCCTGTGAGTCACGAATGACCTCTTACTTTGAGAAGCAATCACTCCAGGAGGTTTTCTCCTTTGTGCCTGTAACGTGACCACTTGCGTGCAAGAAACACACATGTCCAATACTTGGAAATAAATTTCGACAGACATATATACTGAGAGATGATAGTTTTAGAAGTGTGTCAAATGTAGCCTCTCTTATATTTTGAAGTCACTAGTGAAGCAGCTCATCTCAGTTTGCAATTGAAAATACAACTCATGGAAAAATATGTAGTCAAGTCTTGAGATCTGTGCCTGAATTTTGTAATGGCTGAATGCGGAATTCGACGAAAGGGTTACACTTTATAGCAAATAATGTGTGCGTAATTGTTTGATCTAGGAAGAAATCGTAGGAATATGGGCGAATACCGAAAGTAAGACTAAAAAGAGTTGGGTGTAGGTCTGGGCGTATCGGACAGGCTGCTACACAGTTCCCACTCTCTGACGCTATCCTTCTGCTAACCGCCACGGGGACTTTTGGCTGCTCAGTTTCCTGCCTGGCCCGGTGCACCCCTCCTTAGCTAACCTGGTCGCCCAAGACTCCTCTTAAGCGACCATATTGATGACGATCTCAGTGCGGACGCCAGATCAACACAGGATGCTGCGAAACAGTACTCCCATCCTCAGACCATCCACTACACCCGGCCTCCAGGTCGCTGGATTACAGGAGCACGCCACCACTCCCAGCCGCCAGCGTAACCCTTTCAACCACTACTTTACCTACAATCTGCGATGTCAACGAACTATTTTTTCTCCATACTCACAGCTTACTCGCCGATTTATCACGAAAACTAATGTGTATAGTGTACTTATTCATTTCTATCTTTCCGTTTCGACGAGAAAGTACACTGCTGCGTATGAAACGAACTGTTGTTACCTTGTGGATCCACGTTGCAGTTTCAGTCACGAATGCAATTCCTTCCTTCACTTAGAGAAAGAAAATACCACTTTGGTAACTAATGATACCGTCTTTAGCCGTCACATGTACCCTCTCTTGGTATTGGTGCGAAGAAAATATTGCACTCGATAGTGTCAACATCTTATTCTATTCTTTAATGCAGTTATTTTGCATTGAATAAGGAAATTCTTTCTTTAGAAACACATCTAGAATGCTCATTGAGTACCATTTTATTTTGTCGAAAATGTGGAATCACGTAAAGTAAGTATTCAAATCTGCATGTGTCATTATTATATTTATAACGAATGCCGAATGTTTTTCTTTTACATCTCCGGTCTGCCACATTTTCTAACATAATTTCGATTACAGGCTGAGCAACGATAATTTCTTACACTCACGTCGTGGTTTATGTCTACCATTCGTAATCTCCCTCGTTCTCTCTGCTTTCAACTGTGAAACTGAGATGTCTCGAACGCTACACAGCGCATGCGTAAATCTTAGCGCTTCAAGGAGAGTGACGTGCCTCCTCAGTAGTCTCCATTTTCTTGATGCGGATGACAGGACGTCAAGCACCGCCTGTGAGTCACGAATGACCTCTTACTTTGAGAAGCAATCACTCCAGGAGGTTTTCTCCTTTGTGCCTGTAACCTGACCACTTGCGTGCAAGAAACACACATGTCCAATACTTGGAAATAAATTTCGACAGACATATATACTGAGAGATGATAGTTTTAGAAGTGTGTCAAATGTAGCCTCTCTTATATTTTGAAGTCACTAGTGAAGCAGCTCATCTTAGTTTGCAATTGAAAATACAACTCATGGAAAAATATGTAGTCAAGTCTTGAGATCTGTGCCTGAATTTTGTAATGGCTGAATGCGGAATTCGACGAAAGGGTTACACTTTCTAGCAAATAATGTGTGCGTAATTGTTTGATCTAGGAAGAAATCGTAGGAATATGGGCGAATACCGAAAGTAAGACTAAAAAGAGTTGGGTGTAGGTCTGGGCGTATCGGACAGGCTGCTACACAGTTCCCACTCTCTGACGCTATCCTTCTGCTAACCGCCACGGGGACTTTTGGCTGCTCAGTTTCCTGCCTGGCCCGGTGCACCCCTCCTTAGCTAACCTGGTCGCCCAAGACTCCTCTTAAGCGACCATATTGATGACGATCTCAGTGCGGACGCCAGATCAACACAGGATGCTGCGAAACAGTACTCCCATCCTCAGACCATCCACTACACCCGGCCTCCAGATCGCTGGATTACAGGAGCACGCCACCACTCCCAGCCGCCAGCGTAACTCTTTCAACCGCTACTTTACCTACAATCTGCGATGTCAACGAACTATTTTTTCTCCATACTCACAGCTTACTCGCCGATTTATCACGAAAACTAATGTGTATAGTGTACTTATTCATTTCTATCTTTCCGTTTCGACGAGAAAGTACACTGCTGCGTATGAAACGAACTGTTGTTACCTTGTGGATCCACGTTGCAGTTTCAGTCACGAATGCAATTCCTTCCTTCACTTAGAGAAAGAAAATACCACTTTGGTAACTAATGGTACCGTCTCTAGCCGTCACATGTACCCTCTCTTGGTATTGGTGCGAAGAAAATATTGCACTCGATAGTGTCAACATCTTATTCAATTCTTTAATGCAGTTATTTTGCATTGAATAAGGAAATTCTTTCTTTAGAAACACATCTAGAATGCTCATTGAGTACCATTTTATTTTGTCGAAAATGTGGAATCACGTAAAGTAAGTATTCAAATCTGCATGTGTCATCATTATATTTATAACGAATGCCGAATGTTTTTCTTTTACATCTCCGGTCTGCCACATTTTCTAACATAATTTCGATTACAGGCTGAGCAACGATAATTTCTTACACTCACGTCGTGGTTTATGTCTACCATTCGTAATCTCCCTCGTTCTCTCTGCTTTCAACTGTGAAACTGAGATGTCTCGAACGCTACACAGCGCATGCGTAAATCTTAGCGCTTCAAGGAGAGTGACGTGCCTCCTCAGTAGTCTCCATGTTCTTGATGCGGATGACAGGACGTCAAGCACCGCCTGTGAGTCACGAATGACCTCTTACTTTGAGAAGCAATCACTCCAGGAGGTTTTCTCCTTTGTGCCTTTAACCTGACCACTTGCGTGCAAGAAACACACATGTCCAATACTTGGAAATAAATTTCGACAGACATATATACTGAGAGATGATAGTTTTAGAAGTGTGTCAAATGTAGCCTCTCTTATATTTTGAAGTCACTAGTGAAGCAGCTCATCTCAGTTTGCAATTGAAAATACAACTCATGGAAAAATATGTAGTCAAGTCTTGAGATCTGTGCCTGAATTTTGTAATGGCTGAATGCGGAATTCGACGAAAGGGTTACACTTTCTAGCAATTAATGTGTGCGTAATTGTTTGATCTAGGAAGAAATCGTAGGAATATGGGCGAATACCGAAAGTAAGACTAAAAAGAGTTGGGTGTAGGTCTGGGCGTATCGGACAGGCTGCTACACAGTTCCCACTCTCTGACGCTATCCTTCTGCTAACCGCCACGGGGACTTTTGGCTGCTCAGTTTCCTGCCTGGCCCGGTGCACCCCTCCTTAGCTAACCTGGTCGCCCAAGACTCCTCTTAAGCGACCATATTGATGACGATCTCAGTGCGGACGCCAGATCAACACAGGATGCTGCGAAACAGTACTCCCATCCTCAGACCATCCACTACACCCGGCCTCCAGGTCGCTGGATTACAGGAGCACGCCACCACTCCCAGCCGCCAGCGTAACTCTTTCAACCGCTACTTTACCTACAATCTGCGATGTCAACGAACTACTTTTTCTCCATACTCACAGCTTACTCGCCGATTTATCACGAAAACTAATGTGTATAGTGTACTTATTCATTTCTATCTTTCCGTTTCGACGAGAAAGTACACTGCTGCGTATGAAACGAACTGTTGTTACCTTGTGGATCCACGTTGCAGTTTCAGTCACGAATGCAATTCCTTCCTTCACTTAGAGAAAGAAAATACCACTTTGGTAACTAATGATACCGTCTCTAGCCGTCACATGTACCCTCTCTTGGTATTGGTGCGAAGAAAATATTGCACTCGATAGTGTCAACACCTTATTCTATTCTTTAATGCAGTTATTTTGCATTGACAAAGGAAATTCATTCTTTAGAAACACATCTAGAATGCTCATTGAGTACCATTTTATTTTGTCGAAAATGTGGAATCACGTAAAGTAAGTATTCAAATCTGCATGTGTCATCATTATATTTATAACGAATGCCGAATGTTTTTCTTTTACATCTCCGGTCTGCCACATTTTCTAACATAATTTCGATTACAGGCTGAGCAACGATAATTTCTTACACTCACGTCGTGGTTTATGTCTACCATTCGTAATCTCCCTCGTTCTCTCTGCTTTCAACTGTGAAACTGAGATGTCTCGAACGCTACACAGCGCATGCGTAAATCTTAGCGCTTCAAGGAGAGTGACGTGCCTCCTCAGTAGTCTCCATGTTCTTGATGCGGATGACAGGACGTCAAGCACCGCCTGTGAGTCACGAATGACCTCTTACTTTGAGAAGCAATCACTCCAGGAGGTTTTCTCCTTTGTGCCTGTAACCTGACCACTTGCGTGCAAGAAACACACATGTCCAATACTTGGAAATAAATTTCGACAGACATATATACTGAGAGATGATAGTTTTAGAAGTGTGTCAAATGTAGCCTCTCTTATATTTTGAAGTCACTAGTGAAGCAGCTCATCTCAGTTTGCAATTGAAAATACAACTCATGGAAAAATATGTAGTCAAGTCTTGAGATCTGTGCCTGAATTTTGTAATGGCTGAATGCGGAATTCGACGAAAGGGTTACACTTTCTAGCAAATAATGTGTGCGTAATTGTTTGATCTAGGAAGAAATCGTAGGAATATGGGCGAATACCGAAAGTAAGACTAAAAAGAGTTGGGTGTAGGTCTGGGCGTATCGGACAGGCTGCTACACAGTTCCCACTCTCTGACGCTATCCTTCTGCTAACCGCCACGGGGACTTTTGGCTGCTCAGTTTCCTGCCTGGCCCGGTGCACCCCTCCTTAGCTAACCTGGTCGCCCAAGACTCCTCTTAAGCGACCATATTGATGACGATCTCAGTGCGGACGCCAGATCAACACAGGATGCTGCGAAACAGTACTCCCATCCTCAGACCATCCACTACACCCGGCCTCCAGGTCGCTGGATTACAGGAGCACGCCACCACTCCCAGCCGCCAGCGTAACTCTTTCAACCGCTACTTTACCTACAATCTGCGATGTCAACGAACTACTTTTTCTCCATACTCACAGCTTACTCGCCGATTTATCACGAAAACTAATGTGTATAGTGTACTTATTCATTTCTATCTTTCCGTTTCGACGAGAAAGTACACTGCTGCGTATGAAACGAACTGTTGTTACCTTGTGGATCCACGTTGCAGTTTCAGTCACGAATGCAATTCCTTCCTTCACTTAGAGAAAGAAAATACCACTTTGGTAACTAATGATACCGTCTCTAGCCGTCACATGTACCCTCTCTTGGTATTGGTGCGAAGAAAATATTGCACTCGATAGTGTCAACACCTTATTCTATTCTTTAATGCAGTTATTTTGCATTGACAAAGGAAATTCATTCTTTAGAAACACATCTAGAATGCTCATTGAGTACCATTTTATTTTGTCGAAAATGTGGAATCACGTAAAGTAAGTATTCAAATCTGCATGTGTCATCATTATATTTATAACGAATGCCGAATGTTTTTCTTTTACATCTCCGGTCTGCCACATTTTCTAACATAATTTCGATTACAGGCTGAGCAACGATAATTTCTTACACTCACGTCGTGGTTTATGTCTACCATTCGTAATCTCCCTCGTTCTCTCTGCTTTCAACTGTGAAACTGAGATGTCTCGAACGCTACACAGCGCATGCGTAAATCTTAGCGCTTCAAGGAGAGTGACGTGCCTCCTCAGTAGTCTCCATGTTCTTGATGCGGATGACAGGACGTCAAGCACCGCCTGTGAGTCACGAATGACCTCTTACTTTGAGAAGCAATCACTCCAGGAGGTTTTCTCCTTTGTGCCTGTAACGTGACCACTTGCGTGCAAGAAACACACATGTCCAATACTTGGAAATAAATTTCGACAGACATATATACTGAGAGATGATAGTTTTAGAAGTGTGTCAAATGTAGCCTCTCTTATATTTTGAAGTCACTAGTGAAGCAGCTCATCTCAGTTTGCAATTGAAAATACAACTCATGGAAAAATATGTAGTCAAGTCTTGAGATCTGTGCCTGAATTTTGTAATGGCTGAATGCGGAATTCGACGAAAGGGTTACACTTTCTAGCAAATAATGTGTGCGTAATTGTTTGATCTAGGAAGAAATCGTAGGAATATGGGCGAATACCGAAAGTAAGACTAAAAAGAGTTGGGTGTAGGTCTGGGCGTATCGGACAGGCTGCTACACAGTTCCCACTCTCTGACGCTATCCTTCTGCTAACCGCCACGGGGACTTTTGGCTGCTCAGTTTCCTGCCTGGCCCGGTGCACCCCTCCTTAGCTAACCTGGTCGCCCAAGACTCCTCTTAAGCGACCATATTGATGACGATCTCAGTGCGGACGCCAGATCAACACAGGATGCTGCGAAACAGTACTCCCATCCTCAGACCATCCACTACACCCGGCCTCCAGGTCGCTGGATTACAGGAGCACGCCACCACTCCCAGCCGCCAGCGTAACTCTTTCAACCGCTACTTTACCTACAATCTGCGATGTCAACGAACTACTTTTTCTCCATACTCACAGCTTACTCGCCGATTTATCACGAAAACTAATGTGTATAGTGTACTTATTCATTTCTATCTTTCCGTTTCGACGAGAAAGTACACTGCTGCGTATGAAACGAACTGTTGTTACCTTGTGGATCCACGTTGCAGTTTCAGTCACGAATGCAATTCCTTCCTTCACTTAGAGAAAGAAAATACCACTTTGGTAACTAATGATACCGTCTCTAGCCGTCACATGTACCCTCTCTTGGTATTGGTGCGAAGAAAATATTGCACTCGATAGTGTCAACACCTTATTCTATTCTTTAATGCAGTTATTTTGCATTGACAAAGGAAATTCATTCTTTAGAAACACATCTAGAATGCTCATTGAGTACCATTTTATTTTGTCGAAAATGTGGAATCACGTAAAGTAAGTATTCAAATCTGCATGTGTCATCATTATATTTATAACGAATGCCGAATGTTTTTCTTTTACATCTCCGGTCTGCCACATTTTCTAACATAATTTCGATTACAGGCTGAGCAACGATAATTTCTTACACTCACGTCGTGGTTTATGTCTACCATTCGTAATCTCCCTCGTTCTCTCTGCTTTCAACTGTGAAACTGAGATGTCTCGAACGCTACACAGCGCATGCGTAAATCTTAGCGCTTCAAGGAGAGTGACGTGCCTCCTCAGTAGTCTCCATGTTCTTGATGCGGATGACAGGACGTCAAGCACCGCCTGTGAGTCACGAATGACCTCTTACTTTGAGAAGCAATCACTCCAGGAGGTTTTCTCCTTTGTGCCTGTAACCTGACCACTTGCGTGCAAGAAACACACATGTCCAATACTTGGAAATAAATTTCGACAGACATATATACTGAGAGATGATAGTTTTAGAAGTGTGTCAAATGTAGCCTCTCTTATATTTTGAAGTCACTAGTGAAGCAGCTCATCTCAGTTTGCAATTGAAAATACAACTCATGGAAAAATATGTAGTCAAGTCTTGAGATCTGTGCCTGAATTTTGTAATGGCTGAATGCGGAATTCGACGAAAGGGTTACACTTTCTAGCAAATAATGTGTGCGTAATTGTTTGATCTAGGAAGAAATCGTAGGAATATGGGCGAATACCGAAAGTAAGACTAAAAAGAGTTGGGTGTAGGTCTGGGCGTATCGGACAGGCTGCTACACAGTTCCCACTCTCTGACGCTATCCTTCTGCTAACCGCCACGGGGACTTTTGGCTGCTCAGTTTCCTGCCTGGCCCGGTGCACCCCTCCTTAGCTAACCTGGTCGCCCAAGACTCCTCTTAAGCGACCATATTGATGACGATCTCAGTGCGGACGCCAGATCAACACAGGATGCTGCGAAACAGTACTCCCATCCTCAGACCATCCACTACACCCGGCCTCCAGGTCGCTGGATTACAGGAGCACGCCACCACTCCCAGCCGCCAGCGTAACTCTTTCAACCGCTACTTTACCTACAATCTGCGATGTCAACGAACTACTTTTTCTCCATACTCACAGCTTACTCGCCGATTTATCACGAAAACTAATGTGTATAGTGTACTTATTCATTTCTATCTTTCCGTTTCGACGAGAAAGTACACTGCTGCGTATGAAACGAACTGTTGTTACCTTGTGGATCCACGTTGCAGTTTCAGTCACGAATGCAATTCCTTCCTTCACTTAGAGAAAGAAAATACCACTTTGGTAACTAATGATACCGTCTCTAGCCGTCACATGTACCCTCTCTTGGTATTGGTGCGAAGAAAATATTGCACTCGATAGTGTCAACACCTTATTCTATTCTTTAATGCAGTTATTTTGCATTGACAAAGGAAATTCATTCTTTAGAAACACATCTAGAATGCTCATTGAGTACCATTTTATTTTGTCGAAAATGTGGAATCACGTAAAGTAAGTATTCAAATCTGCATGTGTCATCATTATATTTATAACGAATGCCGAATGTTTTTCTTTTACATCTCCGGTCTGCCACATTTTCTAACATAATTTCGATTACAGGCTGAGCAACGATAATTTCTTACACTCACGTCGTGGTTTATGTCTACCATTCGTAATCTCCCTCGTTCTCTCTGCTTTCAACTGTGAAACTGAGATGTCTCGAACGCTACACAGCGCATGCGTAAATCTTAGCGCTTCAAGGAGAGTGACGTGCCTCCTCAGTAGTCTCCATGTTCTTGATGCGGATGACAGGACGTCAAGCACCGCCTGTGAGTCACGAATGACCTCTTACTTTGAGAAGCAATCACTCCAGGAGGTTTTCTCCTTTGTGCCTGTAACGTGACCACTTGCGTGCAAGAAACACACATGTCCAATACTTGGAAATAAATTTCGACAGACATATATACTGAGAGATGATAGTTTTAGAAGTGTGTCAAATGTAGCCTCTCTTATATTTTGAAGTCACTAGTGAAGCAGCTCATCTCAGTTTGCAATTGAAAATACAACTCATGGAAAAATATGTAGTCAAGTCTTGAGATCTGTGCCTGAATTTTGTAATGGCTGAATGCGGAATTCGACGAAAGGGTTACACTTTCTAGCAAATAATGTGTGCGTAATTGTTTGATCTAGGAAGAAATCGTAGGAATATGGGCGAATACCGAAAGTAAGACTAAAAAGAGTTGGGTGTAGGTCTGGGCGTATCGGACAGGCTGCTACACAGTTCCCACTCTCTGACGCTATCCTTCTGCTAACCGCCACGGGGACTTTTGGCTGCTCAGTTTCCTGCCTGGCCCGGTGCACCCCTCCTTAGCTAACCTGGTCGCCCAAGACTCCTCTTAAGCGACCATATTGATGACGATCTCAGTGCGGACGCCAGATCAACACAGGATGCTGCGAAACAGTACTCCCATCCTCAGACCATCCACTACACCCGGCCTCCAGGTCGCTGGATTACAGGAGCACGCCACCACTCCCAGCCGCCAGCGTAACTCTTTCAACCGCTACTTTACCTACAATCTGCGATGTCAACGAACTACTTTTTCTCCATACTCACAGCTTACTCGCCGATTTATCACGAAAACTAATGTGTATAGTGTACTTATTCATTTCTATCTTTCCGTTTCGACGAGAAAGTACACTGCTGCGTATGAAACGAACTGTTGTTACCTTGTGGATCCACGTTGCAGTTTCAGTCACGAATGCAATTCCTTCCTTCACTTAGAGAAAGAAAATACCACTTTGGTAACTAATGATACCGTCTTTAGCCGTCACATGTACCCTCTCTTGGTATTGGTGCGAAGAAAATATTGCACTCGATAGTGTCAACATCTTATTCTATTCTTTAATGCAGTTATTTTGCATTGAATAAGGAAATTCTTTCTTTAGAAACACATCTAGAATGCTCATTGAGTACCATTTTATTTTGTCGAAAATGTGGAATCACGTAAAGTAAGTATTCAAATCTGCATGTGTCATCATTATATTTATAACGAATGCCGAATGTTTTTCTTTTACATCTCCGGTCTGCCACATTTTCTAACATAATTTCGATTACAGGCTGAGCAACGATAATTTCTTACACTCACGTCGTGGTTTATGTCTACCATTCGTAATCTCCCTCGTTCTCTCTGCTTTCAACTGTGAAACTGAGATGTCTCGAACGCTACACAGCGCATGCGTAAATCTTAGCGCTTCAAGGAGAGTGACGTGCCTCCTCAGTAGTCTCCATGTTCTTGATGCGGATGACAGGACGTCAAGCACCGCCTGTGAGTCACGAATGACCTCTTACTTTGAGAAGCAATCACTCCAGGAGGTTTTCTCCTTTGTGCCTTTAACCTGACCACTTGCGTGCAAGAAACACACATGTCCAATACTTGGAAATAAATTTCGACAGACATATATACTCAGAGATGATAGTTTTAGAAGTGTGTCAAATGTAGCCTCTCTTATATTTTGAAGTCACTAGTGAAGCAGCTCATCTCAGTTTGCAATTGAAAATACAACTCATGGAAAAATATGTAGTCAAGTCTTGAGATCTGTGCCTGAATTTTGTAATGGCTGAATGCGGAATTCGACGAAAGGGTTACACTTTCTAGCAAATAATGTGTGCGTAATTGTTTGATCTAGGAAGAAATCGTAGGAATATGGGCGAATACCGAAAGTAAGACTAAAAAGAGTTGGGTGTAGGTCTGGGCGTATCGGACAGGCTGCTACACAGTTCCCACTCTCTGACGCTATCCTTCTGCTAACCGCCACGGGGACTTTTGGCTGCTCAGTTTCCTGCCTGGCCCGGTGCACCCCTCCTTAGCTAACCTGGTCGCCCAAGACTCCTCTTAAGCGACCATATTGATGACGATCTCAGTGCGGACGCCAGATCAACACAGGATGCTGCGAAACAGTACTCCCATCCTCAGACCATCCACTACACCCGGCCTCCAGGTCGCTGGATTACAGGAGCACGCCACCACTCCCAGCCGCCAGCGTAACTCTTTCAACCGCTACTTTACCTACAATCTGCGATGTCAACGAACTATTTTTTCTCCATACTCACAGCTTACTCGCCGATTTATCACGAAAACTAATGTGTATAGTGTACTTATTCATTTCTATCTTTCCGTTTCGACGAGAAAGTACACTGCTGCGTATGAAACGAACTGTTGTTACCTTGTGGATCCACGTTGCAGTTTCAGTCACGAATGCAATTCCTTCCTTCACTTAGAGAAAGAAAATACCACTTTGGTAACTAATGATACCGTCTTTAGCCGTCACATGTACCCTCTCTTGGTATTGGTGCGAAGAAAATATTGCACTCGATAGTGTCAACATCTTATTCTATTCTTTAATGCAGTTATTTTGCATTGAATAAGGAAATTCTTTCTTTAGAAACACATCTAGAATGCTCATTGAGTACCATTTTATTTTGTCGAAAATGTGGAATCACGTAAAGTAAGTATTCAAATCTGCATGTGTCATTATTATATTTATAACGAATGCCGAATGTTTTTCTTTTACATCTCCGGTCTGCCACATTTTCTAACATAATTTCGATTACAGGCTGAGCAACGATAATTTCTTACACTCACGTCGTGGTTTATGTCTACCATTCGTAATCTCCCTCGTTCTCTCTGCTTTCAACTGTGAAACTGAGATGTCTCGAACGCTACACAGCGCATGCGTAAATCTTAGCGCTTCAAGGAGAGTGACGTGCCTCCTCAGTAGTCTCCATTTTCTTGATGCGGATGACAGGACGTCAAGCACCGCCTGTGAGTCACGAATGACCTCTTACTTTGAGAAGCAATCACTCCAGGAGGTTTTCTCCTTTGTGCCTGTAACCTGACCACTTGCGTGCAAGAAACACACATGTCCAATACTTGGAAATAAATTTCGACAGACATATATACTGAGAGATGATAGTTTTAGAAGTGTGTCAAATGTAGCCTCTCTTATATTTTGAAGTCACTAGTGAAGCAGCTCATCTCAGTTTGCAATTGAAAATACAACTCATGGAAAAATATGTAGTCAAGTCTTGAGATCTGTGCCTGAATTTTGTAATGGCTGAATGCGGAATTCGACGAAAGGGTTACACTTTATAGCAAATAATGTGTGCGTAATTGTTTGATCTAGGAAGAAATCGTAGGAATATGGGCGAATACCGAAAGTAAGACTAAAAAGAGTTGGGTGTAGGTCTGGGCGTATCGGACAGGCTGCTACACAGTTCCCACTCTCTGACGCTATCCTTCTGCTAACCGCCACGGGGACTTTTGGCTGCTCAGTTTCCTGCCTGGCCCGGTGCACCCCTCCTTAGCTAACCTGGTCGCCCAAGACTCCTCTTAAGCGACCATATTGATGACGATCTCAGTGCGGACGCCAGATCAACACAGGATGCTGCGAAACAGTACTCCCATCCTCAGACCATCCACTACACCCGGCCTCCAGGTCGCTGGATTACAGGAGCACGCCACCACTCCCAGCCGCCAGCGTAACCCTTTCAACCACTACTTTACCTACAATCTGCGATGTCAACGAACTATTTTTTCTCCATACTCACAGCTTACTCGCCGATTTATCACGAAAACTAATGTGTATAGTGTACTTATTCATTTCTATCTTTCCGTTTCGACGAGAAAGTACACTGCTGCGTATGAAACGAACTGTTGTTACCTTGTGGATCCACGTTGCAGTTTCAGTCACGAATGCAATTCCTTCCTTCACTTAGAGAAAGAAAATACCACTTTGGTAACTAATGATACCGTCTTTAGCCGTCACATGTACCCTCTCTTGGTATTGGTGCGAAGAAAATATTACACTCGATAGTGTCAACATCTTATTCTATTCTTTAATGCAGTTATTTTGCATTGAATAAGGAAATTCATTCTTTAGAAACACATCTAGAATGCTCATTGAGTACCATTTTATTTTGTCGAAAATGTGGAATCACGTAAAGTAAGTATTCAAATCTGCATGTGTCATTATTATATTTATAACGAATGCCGAATGTTTTTCTTTTACATCTCCGGTCTGCCACATTTTCTAACATAATTTCGATTACAGGCTGAGCAACGATAATTTCTTACACTCACGTCGTGGTTTATGTCTACCATTCGTAATCTCCCTCGTTCTCTCTGCTTTCAACTGTGAAACTGAGATGTCTCGAACGCTACACAGCGCATGCGTAAATCTTAGCGCTTCAAGGAGAGTGACGTGCCTCCTCAGTAGTCTCCATTTTCTTGATGCGGATGACAGGACGTCAAGCACCGCCTGTGAGTCACGAATGACCTCTTACTTTGAGAAGCAATCACTCCAGGAGGTTTTCTCCTTTGTGCCTGTAACCTGACCACTTGCGTGCAAGAAACACACATGTCCAATACTTGGAAATAAATTTCGACAGACATATATACTGAGAGATGATAGTTTTAGAAGTGTGTCAAATGTAGCCTCTCTTATATTTTGAAGTCACTAGTGAAGCAGCTCATTTTAGTTTGCAATTGAAAATACAACTCATGGAAAAATATGTAGTCAAGTCTTGAGATCTGTGCCTGAATTTTGTAATGGCTGAATGCGGAATTCGACGAAAGGGTTACACTTTATAGCAAATAATGTGTGCGTAATTGTTTGATCTAGGAAGAAATCGTAGGAATATGGGCGAATACCGAAAGTAAGACTAAAAAGAGTTGGGTGTAGGTCTGGGCGTATCGGACAGGCTGCTACACAGTTCCCACTCTCTGACGCTATCCTTCTGCTAACCGCCACGGGGACTTTTGGCTGCTCAGTTTCCTGCCTGGCCCGGTGCACCCCTCCTTAGCTAACCTGGTCGCCCAAGACTCCTCTTAAGCGACCATATTGATGACGATCTCAGTGCGGACGCCAGATCAACACAGGATGCTGCGAAACAGTACTCCCATCCTCAGACCATCCACTACACCCGGCCTCCAGGTCGCTGGATTACAGGAGCACGCCACCACTCCCAGCCGCCAGCGTAACTCTTTCAACCGCTACTTTACCTACAATCTGCGATGTCAACGAACTACTTTTTCTCCATACTCACAGCTTACTCGCCGATTTATCACGAAAACTAATGTGTATAGTGTACTTATTCATTTCTATCTTTCCGTTTCGACGAGAAAGTACACTGCTGCGTATGAAACGAACTGTTGTTACCTTGTGGATCCACGTTGCAGTTTCAGTCACGAATGCAATTCCTTCCTTCACTTAGAGAAAGAAAAAACCACTTTGGTAACTAATGGTACCGTCTCTAGCCGTTACATGTACCCTCTCTTGGTATTGGTGCGAAGAAAATATTGCACTCGATAGTGTCAACACCTTATTCTATTCTTTAATGCAGTTATTTTGCATTGACAAAGGAAATTCATTCTTTAGAAACACATCTAGAATGCTCATTGAGTACCATTTTATTTTGTCGAAAATGTGGAATCACGTAAAGTAAGTATTCAAATCTGCATGTGTCATCATTATATTTATAACGAATGCCGAATGTTTTTCTTTTACATCTCCGGTCTGCCACATTTTCTAACATAATTTCGATTACAGGCTGAGCAACGATAATTTCTTACACTCACGTCGTGGTTTATGTCTACCATTCGTAATCTCCCTCGTTCTCTCTGCTTTCAACTGTGAAACTGAGATGTCTCGAACGCTACACAGCGCATGCGTAAATCTTAGCGCTTCAAGGAGAGTGACGTGCCTCCTCAGTAGTCTCCATGTTCTTGATGCGGATGACAGGACGTCAAGCACCGCCTGTGAGTCACGAATGACCTCTTACTTTGAGAAGCAATCACTCCAGGAGGTTTTCTCCTTTGTGCCTGTAACGTGACCACTTGCGTGCAAGAAACACACATGTCCAATACTTGGAAATAAATTTCGACAGACATATATACTGAGAGATGATAGTTTTAGAAGTGTGTCAAATGTAGCCTCTCTTATATTTTGAAGTCACTAGTGAAGCAGCTCATCTCAGTTTGCAATTGAAAATACAACTCATGGAAAAATATGTAGTCAAGTCTTGAGATCTGTGCCTGAATTTTGTAATGGCTGAATGCGGAATTCGACGAAAGGGTTACACTTTATAGCAAATAATGTGTGCGTAATTGTTTGATCTAGGAAGAAATCGTAGGAATATGGGCGAATACCGAAAGTAAGACTAAAAAGAGTTGGGTGTAGGTCTGGGCGTATCGGACAGGCTGCTACACAGTTCCCACTCTCTGACGCTATCCTTCTGCTAACCGCCACGGGGACTTTTGGCTGCTCAGTTTCCTGCCTGGCCCGGTGCACCCCTCCTTAGCTAACCTGGTCGCCCAAGACTCCTCTTAAGCGACCATATTGATGACGATCTCAGTGCGGACGCCAGATCAACACAGGATGCTGCGAAACAGTACTCCCATCCTCAGACCATCCACTACACCCGGCCTCCAGGTCGCTGGATTACAGGAGCACGCCACCACTCCCAGCCGCCAGCGTAACCCTTTCAACCACTACTTTACCTACAATCTGCGATGTCAACGAACTATTTTTTCTCCATACTCACAGCTTACTCGCCGATTTATCACGAAAACTAATGTGTATAGTGTACTTATTCATTTCTATCTTTCCGTTTCGACGAGAAAGTACACTGCTGCGTATGAAACGAACTGTTGTTACCTTGTGGATCCACGTTGCAGTTTCAGTCACGAATGCAATTCCTTCCTTCACTTAGAGAAAGAAAATACCACTTTGGTAACTAATGATACCGTCTTTAGCCGTCACATGTACCCTCTCTTGGTATTGGTGCGAAGAAAATATTGCACTCGATAGTGTCAACATCTTATTCTATTCTTTAATGCAGTTATTTTGCATTGAATAAGGAAATTCTTTCTTTAGAAACACATCTAGAATGCTCATTGAGTACCATTTTATTTTGTCGAAAATGTGGAATCACGTAAAGTAAGTATTCAAATCTGCATGTGTCATTATTATATTTATAACGAATGCCGAATGTTTTTCTTTTACATCTCCGGTCTGCCACATTTTCTAACATAATTTCGATTACAGGCTGAGCAACGATAATTTCTTACACTCACGTCGTGGTTTATGTCTACCATTCGTAATCTCCCTCGTTCTCTCTGCTTTCAACTGTGAAACTGAGATGTCTCGAACGCTACACAGCGCATGCGTAAATCTTAGCGCTTCAAGGAGAGTGACGTGCCTCCTCAGTAGTCTCCATTTTCTTGATGCGGATGACAGGACGTCAAGCACCGCCTGTGAGTCACGAATGACCTCTTACTTTGAGAAGCAATCACTCCAGGAGGTTTTCTCCTTTGTGCCTGTAACCTGACCACTTGCGTGCAAGAAACACACATGTCCAATACTTGGAAATAAATTTCGACAGACATATATACTGAGAGATGATAGTTTTAGAAGTGTGTCAAATGTAGCCTCTCTTATATTTTGAAGTCACTAGTGAAGCAGCTCATCTTAGTTTGCAATTGAAAATACAACTCATGGAAAAATATGTAGTCAAGTCTTGAGATCTGTGCCTGAATTTTGTAATGGCTGAATGCGGAATTCGACGAAAGGGTTACACTTTATAGCAAATAATGTGTGCGTAATTGTTTGATCTAGGAAGAAATCGTAGGAATATGGGCGAATACCGAAAGTAAGACTAAAAAGAGTTGGGTGTAGGTCTGGGCGTATCGGACAGGCTGCTACACAGTTCCCACTCTCTGACGCTATCCTTCTGCTAACCGCCACGGGGACTTTTGGCTGCTCAGTTTCCTGCCTGGCCCGGTGCACCCCTCCTTAGCTAACCTGGTCGCCCAAGACTCCTCTTAAGCGACCATATTGATGACGATCTCAGTGCGGACGCCAGATCAACACAGGATGCTGCGAAACAGTACTCCCATCCTCAGACCATCCACTACACCCGGCCTCCAGGTCGCTGGATTACAGGAGCACGCCACCACTCCCAGCCGCCAGCGTAACTCTTTCAACCGCTACTTTACCTACAATCTGCGATGTCAACGAACTACTTTTTCTCCATACTCACAGCTTACTCGCCGATTTATCACGAAAACTAATGTGTATAGTGTACTTATTCATTTCTATCTTTCCGTTTCGACGAGAAAGTACACTGCTGCGTATGAAACGAACTGTTGTTACCTTGTGGATCCACGTTGCAGTTTCAGTCACGAATGCAATTCCTTCCTTCACTTAGAGAAAGAAAAAACCACTTTGGTAACTAATGGTACCGTCTCTAGCCGTTACATGTACCCTCTCTTGGTATTGGTGCGAAGAAAATATTGCACTCGATAGTGTCAACACCTTATTCTATTCTTTAATGCAGTTATTTTGCATTGACAAAGGAAATTCATTCTTTAGAAACACATCTAGAATGCTCATTGAGTACCATTTTATTTTGTCGAAAATGTGGAATCACGTAAAGTAAGTATTCAAATCTGCATGTGTCATCATTATATTTATAACGAATGCCGAATGTTTTTCTTTTACATCTCCGGTCTGCCACATTTTCTAACATAATTTCGATTACAGGCTGAGCAACGATAATTTCTTACACTCACGTCGTGGTTTATGTCTACCATTCGTAATCTCCCTCGTTCTCTCTGCTTTCAACTGTGAAACTGAGATGTCTCGAACGCTACACAGCGCATGCGTAAATCTTAGCGCTTCAAGGAGAGTGACGTGCCTCCTCAGTAGTCTCCATGTTCTTGATGCGGATGACAGGACGTCAAGCACCGCCTGTGAGTCACGAATGACCTCTTACTTTGAGAAGCAATCACTCCAGGAGGTTTTCTCCTTTGTGCCTGTAACGTGACCACTTGCGTGCAAGAAACACACATGTCCAATACTTGGAAATAAATTTCGACAGACATATATACTGAGAGATGATAGTTTTAGAAGTGTGTCAAATGTAGCCTCTCTTATATTTTGAAGTCACTAGTGAAGCAGCTCATCTCAGTTTGCAATTGAAAATACAACTCATGGAAAAATATGTAGTCAAGTCTTGAGATCTGTGCCTGAATTTTGTAATGGCTGAATGCGGAATTCGACGAAAGGGTTACACTTTATAGCAAATAATGTGTGCGTAATTGTTTGATCTAGGAAGAAATCGTAGGAATATGGGCGAATACCGAAAGTAAGACTAAAAAGAGTTGGGTGTAGGTCTGGGCGTATCGGACAGGCTGCTACACAGTTCCCACTCTCTGACGCTATCCTTCTGCTAACCGCCACGGGGACTTTTGGCTGCTCAGTTTCCTGCCTGGCCCGGTGCACCCCTCCTTAGCTAACCTGGTCGCCCAAGACTCCTCTTAAGCGACCATATTGATGACGATCTCAGTGCGGACGCCAGATCAACACAGGATGCTGCGAAACAGTACTCCCATCCTCAGACCATCCACTACACCCGGCCTCCAGGTCGCTGGATTACAGGAGCACGCCACCACTCCCAGCCGCCAGCGTAACTCTTTCAACCGCTACTTTACCTACAATCTGCGATGTCAACGAACTATTTTTTCTCCATACTCACAGCTTACTCGCCGATTTATCACGAAAACTAATGTGTATAGTGTACTTATTCATTTCTATCTTTCCGTTTCGACGAGAAAGTACACTGCTGCGTATGAAACGAACTGTTGTTACCTTGTGGATCCACGTTGCAGTTTCAGTCACGAATGCAATTCCTTCCTTCACTTAGAGAAAGAAAAAACCACTTTGGTAACTAATGGTACCGTCTCTAGCCGTTACATGTACCCTCTCTTGGTATTGGTGCGAAGAAAATATTGCACTCGATAGTGTCAACACCTTATTCTATTCTTTAATGCAGTTATTTTGCATTGACAAAGGAAATTCATTCTTTAGAAACACATCTAGAATGCTCATTGAGTACCATTTTATTTTGTCGAAAATGTGGAATCACGTAAAGTAAGTATTCAAATCTGCATGTGTCATCATTATATTTATAACGAATGCCGAATGTTTTTCTTTTACATCTCCGGTCTGCCACATTTTCTAACATAATTTCGATTACAGGCTGAGCAACGATAATTTCTTACACTCACGTCGTGGTTTATGTCTACCATTCGTAATCTCCCTCGTTCTCTCTGCTTTCAACTGTGAAACAGAGATGTCTCGAACGCTACACAGCGCATGCGTAAATCTTAGCGCTTCAAGGAGAGTGACGTGCCTCCTCAGTAGTCTCCATGTTCTTGATGCGGATGACAGGACGTCAAGCACCGCCTGTGAGTCACGAATGACCTCTTACTTTGAGAAGCAATCACTCCAGGAGGTTTTCTCCTTTGTGCCTTTAACCTGACCACTTGCGTGCAAGAAACACACATGTCCAATACTTGGAAATAAATTTCGACAGACATATATACTCAGAGATGATAGTTTTAGAAGTGTGTCAAATGTAGCCTCTCTTATATTTTGAAGTCACTAGTGAAGCAGCTCATCTCAGTTTGCAATTGAAAATACAACTCATGGAAAAATATGTAGTCAAGTCTTGAGATCTGTGCCTGAATTTTGTAATGGCTGAATGCGGAATTCGACGAAAGGGTTACACTTTCTAGCAATTAATGTGTGCGTAATTGTTTGATCTAGGAAGAAATCGTAGGAATATGGGCGAATACCGAAAGTAAGACTAAAAAGAGTTGGGTGTAGGTCTGGGCGTATCGGACAGGCTGCTACACAGTTCCCACTCTCTGACGCTATCCTTCTGCTAACCGCCACGGGGACTTTTGGCTGCTCAGTTTCCTGCCTGGCCCGGTGCACCCCTCCTTAGCTAACCTGGTCGCCCAAGACTCCTCTTAAGCGACCATATTGATGACGATCTCAGTGCGGACGCCAGATCAACACAGGATGCTGCGAAACAGTACTCCCATCCTCAGACCATCCACTACACCCGGCCTCCAGGTCGCTGGATTACAGGAGCACGCCACCACTCCCAGCCGCCAGCGTAACTCTTTCAACCGCTACTTTACCTACAATCTGCGATGTCAACGAACTACTTTTTCTCCATACTCACAGCTTACTCGCCGATTTATCACGAAAACTAATGTGTATAGTGTACTTATTCATTTCTATCTTTCCGTTTCGACGAGAAAGTACACTGCTGCGTATGAAACGAACTGTTGTTACCTTGTGGATCCACGTTGCAGTTTCAGTCACGAATGCAATTCCTTCCTTCACTTAGAGAAAGAAAAAACCACTTTGGTAACTAATGGTACCGTCTCTAGCCGTCACATGTACCCTCTCTTGGTATTGGTGCGAAGAAAATATTGCACTCGATAGTGTCAACACGTTATTCTATTCTTTAATGCAGTTATTTTGCATTGAAAAAGGAAATTCTTTCTTTAGAAACACATCTAGAATGCTCATTGAGTACCATTTTATTTTGTCGAAAATGTGGAATCACGTAAAGTAAGTATTCAAATCTGCATGTGTCATTATTATATTTATAACGAATGCCGAATGTTTTTCTTTTACATCTCCGGTCTGCCACATTTTCTAACATAATTTCGATTACAGGCTGAGCAACGATAATTTCTTACACTCACGTCGTGGTTTATGTCTACCATTCGTAATCTCCCTCGTTCTCTCTGCTTTCAACTGTGAAACTGAGATGTCTCGAACGCTACACAGCGCATGCGTAAATCTTAGCGCTTCAAGGAGAGTGACGTGCCTCCTCAGTAGTCTCCATTTTCTTGATGCGGATGACAGGACGTCAAGCACCGCCTGTGAGTCACGAATGACCTCTTACTTTGAGAAGCAATCACTCCAGGAGGTTTTCTCCTTTGTGCCTGTAACCTGACCACTTGCGTGCAAGAAACACACATGTCCAATACTTGGAAATAAATTTCGACAGACATATATACTCAGAGATGATAGTTTTAGAAGTGTGTCAAATGTAGCCTCTCTTATATTTTGAAGTCACTAGTGAAGCAGCTCATCTCAGTTTGCAATTGAAAATACAACTCATGGAAAAATATGTAGTCAAGTCTTGAGATCTGTGCCTGAATTTTGTAATGGCTGAATGCGGAATTCGACGAAAGGGTTACACTTTCTAGCAATTAATGTGTGCGTAATTGTTTGATCTAGGAAGAAATCGTAGGAATATGGGCGAATACCGAAAGTAAGACTAAAAAGAGTTGGGTGTAGGTCTGGGCGTATCGGACAGGCTGCTACACAGTTCCCACTCTCTGATCTATCCTTCTGCTAACCGCCACGGGGACTTTTGGCTGCTCAGTTTCCTGCCTGGCCCGGTGCACCCCTCCTTAGCTAACCTGGTCGCCCAAGACTCCTCTTAAGCGACCATATTGATGACGATCTCAGTGCGGACGCCAGATCAACACAGGATGCTGCGAAACAGTACTCCCATCCTCAGACCATCCACTACACCCGGCCTCCAGGTCGCTGGATTACAGGAGCACGCCACCACTCCCAGCCGCCAGCGTAACTCTTTCAACCGCTACTTTACCTACAATCTGCGATGTCAACGAACTATTTTTTCTCCATACTCACAGCTTACTCGCCGATTTATCACGAAAACTAATGTGTATAGTGTACTTATTCATTTCTATCTTTCCGTTTCGACGAGAAAGTACACTGCTGCGTATGAAACGAACTGTTGTTACCTTGTGGATCCACGTTGCAGTTTCAGTCACGAATGCAATTCCTTCCTTCACTTAGAGAAAGAAAAAACCACTTTGGTAACTAATGGTACCGTCTCTAGCCGTTACATGTACCCTCTCTTGGTATTGGTGCGAAGAAAATATTGCACTCGATAGTGTCAACACCTTATTCTATTCTTTAATGCAGTTATTTTGCATTGACAAAGGAAATTCATTCTTTAGAAACACATCTAGAATGCTCATTGAGTACCATTTTATTTTGTCGAAAATGTGGAATCACGTAAAGTAAGTATTCAAATCTGCATGTGTCATCATTATATTTATAACGAATGCCGAATGTTTTTCTTTTACATCTCCGGTCTGCCACATTTTCTAACATAATTTCGATTACAGGCTGAGCAACGATAATTTCTTACACTCACGTCGTGGTTTATGTCTACCATTCGTAATCTCCCTCGTTCTCTCTGCTTTCAACTGTGAAACTGAGATGTCTCGAACGCTACACAGCGCATGCGTAAATCTTAGCGCTTCAAGGAGAGTGACGTGCCTCCTCAGTAGTCTCCATGTTCTTGATGCGGATGACAGGACGTCAAGCACCGCCTGTGAGTCACGAATGACCTCTTACTTTGAGAAGCAATCACTCCAGGAGGTTTTCTCCTTTGTGCCTTTAACCTGACCACTTGCGTGCAAGAAACACACATGTCCAATACTTGGAAATAAATTTCGACAGACATATATACTGAGAGATGATAGTTTTAGAAGTGTGTCAAATGTAGCCTCTCTTATATTTTGAAGTCACTAGTGAAGCAGCTCATCTCAGTTTGCAATTGAAAATACAACTCATGGAAAAATATGTAGTCAAGTCTTGAGATCTGTGCCTGAATTTTGTAATGGCTGAATGCGGAATTCGACGAAAGGGTTACACTTTCTAGCAATTAATGTGTGCGTAATTGTTTGATCTAGGAAGAAATCGTAGGAATATGGGCGAATACCGAAAGTAAGACTAAAAAGAGTTGGGTGTACGTCTGGGCGTATCGGACAGGCTGCTACACAGTTCCCACTCTCTGACGCTATCCTTCTGCTAACCGCCACGGGGACTTTTGGCTGCTCAGTTTCCTGCCTGGCCCGGTGCACCCCTCCTTAGCTAACCTGGTCGCCCAAGACTCCTCTTAAGCGACCATATTGATGACGATCTCAGTGCGGACGCCAGATCAACACAGGATGCTGCGAAACAGTACTCCCATCCTCAGACCATCCACTACACCCGGCCTCCAGGTCGCTGGATTACAGGAGCACGCCACCACTCCCAGCCGCCAGCGTAACTCTTTCAACCGCTACTTTACCTACAATCTGCGATGTCAACGAACTACTTTTTCTCCATACTCACAGCTTACTCGCCGATTTATCACGAAAACTAATGTGTATAGTGTACTTATTCATTTCTATCTTTCCGTTTCGACGAGAAAGTACACTGCTGCGTATGAAACGAACTGTTGTTACCTTGTGGATCCACGTTGCAGTTTCAGTCACGAATGCAATTCCTTCCTTCACTTAGAGAAAGAAAAAACCACTTTGGTAACTAATGGTACCGTCTCTAGCCGTCACATGTACCCTCTCTTGGTATTGGTGCGAAGAAAATATTGCACTCGATAGTGTCAACACGTTATTCTATTCTTTAATGCAGTTATTTTGCATTGAAAAAGGAAATTCATTCTTTAGAAACACATCTAGAATGCTCATTGAGTACCATTTTATTTTGTCGAAAATGTGGAATCACGTAAAGTAAGTATTCAAATCTGCATGTGTCATCATTATATTTATAACGAATGCCGAATGTTTTTCTTTTACATCTCCGGTCTGCCACATTTTCTAACATAATTTCGATTACAGGCTGAGCAACGATAATTTCTTACACTCACGTCGTGGTTTATGTCTACCATTCGTAATCTCCCTCGTTCTCTCTGCTTTCAACTGTGAAACTGAGATGTCTCGAACGCTACACAGCGCATGCGTAAATCTTAGCGCTTCAAGGAGAGTGACGTGCCTCCTCAGTAGTCTCCATGTTCTTGATGCGGATGACAGGACGTCAAGCACCGCCTGTGAGTCACGAATGACCTCTTACTTTGAGAAACAATCACTCCAGGAGGTTTTCTCCTTTGTGCCTTTAACCTGACCACTTGCGTGCAAGAAACACACATGTCCAATACTTGGAAATAAATTTCGACAGACATATATACTGAGAGATGATAGTTTTAGAAGTGTGTCAAATGTAGCCTCTCTTATATTTTGAAGTCACTAGTGAAGCAGCTCATCTCAGTTTGCAATTGAAAATACAACTCATGGAAAAATATGTAGTCAAGTCTTGAGATCTGTGCCTGAATTTTGTAATGGCTGAATGCGGAATTCGACGAAAGGGTTACACTTTCTAGCAATTAATGTGTGCGTAATTGTTTGATCTAGGAAGAAATCGTAGGAATATGGGCGAATACCGAAAGTAAGACTAAAAAGAGTTGGGTGTAGGTCTGGGCGTATCGGACAGGCTGCTACACAGTTCCCACTCTCTGACGCTATCCTTCTGCTAACCGCCACGGGGACTTTTGGCTGCTCAGTTTCCTGCCTGGCCCGGTGCACCCCTCCTTAGCTAACCTGGTCGCCCAAGACTCCTTTTAAGCGACCATATTGATGACGATCTCAGTGCGGACGCCAGATCAACACAGGATGCTGCGAAACAGTACTCCCATCCTCAGACCATCCACTACACCCGGCCTCCAGGTCGCTGGATTACAGGAGCACGCCACCACTCCCAGCCGCCAGCGTAACTCTTTCAACCGCTACTTTACCTACAATCTGCGATGTCAACGAACTACTTTTTCTCCATACTCACAGCTTACTCGCCGATTTATCACGAAAACTAATGTGTATAGTGTACTTATTCATTTCTATCTTTCCGTTTCGACGAGAAAGTACACTGCTGCGTATGAAACGAACTGTTGTTACCTTGTGGATCCACGTTGCAGTTTCAGTCACGAATGCAATTCCTTCCTTCACTTAGAGAAAGAAAAAACCACTTTGGTAACTAATGGTACCGTCTCTAGCCGTCACATGTACCCTCTCTTGGTATTGGTGCGAAGAAAATATTGCACTCTATAGTGTCAACACGTTATTCTATTCTTTAATGCAGTTATTTTGCATTGAAAAAGGAAATTCATTCTTTAGAAACACATCTAGAATGCTCATTGAGTACCATTTTATTTTGTCGAAAATGTGGAATCACGTAAAGTAAGTATTCAAATCTGCATGTGTCATCATTATATTTATAACGAATGCCGAATGTTTTTCTTTTACATCTCCGGTCTGCCACATTTTCTAACATAATTTCGATTACAGGCTGAGCAACGATAATTTCTTACACTCACGTCGTGGTTTATGTCTACCATTCGTAATCTCCCTCGTTCTCTCTGCTTTCAACTGTGAAACTGAGATGTCTCGAACGCTACACAGCGCATGCGTAAATCTTAGCGCTTCAAGGAGAGTGACGTGCCTCCTCAGTAGTCTCCATGTTCTTGATGCGGATGACAGGACGTCAAGCACCGCCTGTGAGTCACGAATGACCTCTTACTTTGAGAAGCAATCACTCCAGGAGGTTTTCTCCTTTGTGCCTGTAACGTGACCACTTGCGTGCAAGAAACACACATGTCCAATACTTGGAAATAAATTTCGACAGACATATATACTGAGAGATGATAGTTTTAGAAGTGTGTCAAATGTAGCCTCTCTTATATTTTGAAGTCACTAGTGAAGCAGCTCATCTCAGTTTGCAATTGAAAATACAACTCATGGAAAAATATGTAGTCAAGTCTTGAGATCTGTGCCTGAATTTTGTAATGGCTGAATGCGGAATTCGACGAAAGGGTTACACTTTCTAGCAAATAATGTGTGCGTAATTGTTTGATCTAGGAAGAAATCGTAGGAATATGGGCGAATACCGAAAGTAAGACTAAAAAGAGTTGGGTGTAGGTCTGGGCGTATCGGACAGGCTGCTACACAGTTCCCACTCTCTGACGCTATCCTTCTGCTAACCGCCACGGGGACTTTTGGCTGCTCAGTTTCCTGCCTGGCCCGGTGCACCCCTCCTTAGCTAACCTGGTCGCCCAAGACTCCTCTTAAGCGACCATATTGATGACGATCTCAGTGCGGACGCCAGATCAACACAGGATGCTGCGAAACAGTACTCCCATCCTCAGACCATCCACTACACCCGGCCTCCAGGTCGCTGGATTACAGGAGCACGCCACCACTCCCAGCCGCCAGCGTAACTCTTTCAACCGCTACTTTACCTACAATCTGCGATGTCAACGAACTATTTTTTCTCCATACTCACAGCTTACTCGCCGATTTATCACGAAAACTAATGTGTATAGTGTACTTATTCATTTCTATCTTTCCGTTTCGACGAGAAAGTACACTGCTGCGTATGAAACGAACTGTTGTTACCTTGTGGATCCACGTTGCAGTTTCAGTCACGAATGCAATTCCTTCCTTCACTTAGAGAAAGAAAAAACCACTTTGGTAACTAATGGTACCGTCTCTAGCCGTCACATGTACCCTCTCTTGGTATTGGTGCGAAGAAAATATTGCACTCGATAGTGTCAACACGTTATTCTATTCTTTAATGCAGTTATTTTGCATTGAAAAAGGAAATTCATTCTTTAGAAACACATCTAGAATGCTCATTGAGTACCATTTTATTTTGTCGAAAATGTGGAATCACGTAAAGTAAGTATTCAAATCTGCATGTGTCATCATTATATTTATAACGAATGCCGAATGTTTTTCTTTTACATCTCCGGTCTGCCACATTTTCTAACATAATTTCGATTACAGGCTGAGCAACGATAATTTCTTACACTCACGTCGTGGTTTATGTCTACCATTCGTAATCTCCCTCGTTCTCTCTGCTTTCAACTGTGAAACTGAGATGTCTCGAACGCTACACAGCGCATGCGTAAATCTTAGCGCTTCAAGGAGAGTGACGTGCCTCCTCAGTAGTCTCCATGTTCTTGATGCGGATGACAGGACGTCAAGCACCGCCTGTGAGTCACGAATGACCTCTTACTTTGAGAAACAATCACTCCAGGAGGTTTTCTCCTTTGTGCCTTTAACCTGACCACTTGCGTGCAAGAAACACACATGTCCAATACTTGGAAATAAATTTCGACAGACATATATACTGAGAGATGATAGTTTTAGAAGTGTGTCAAATGTAGCCTCTCTTATATTTTGAAGTCACTAGTGAAGCAGCTCATCTCAGTTTGCAATTGAAAATACAACTCATGGAAAAATATGTAGTCAAGTCTTGAGATCTGTGCCTGAATTTTGTAATGGCTGAATGCGGAATTCGACGAAAGGGTTACACTTTCTAGCAATTAATGTGTGCGTAATTGTTTGATCTAGGAAGAAATCGTAGGAATATGGGCGAATACCGAAAGTAAGACTAAAAAGAGTTGGGTGTAGGTCTGGGCGTATCGGACAGGCTGCTACACAGTTCCCACTCTCTGACGCTATCCTTCTGCTAACCGCCACGGGGACTTTTGGCTGCTCAGTTTCCTGCCTGGCCCGGTGCACCCCTCCTTAGCTAACCTGGTCGCCCAAGACTCCTTTTAAGCGACCATATTGATGACGATCTCAGTGCGGACGCCAGATCAACACAGGATGCTGCGAAACAGTACTCCCATCCTCAGACCATCCACTACACCCGGCCTCCAGGTCGCTGGATTACAGGAGCACGCCACCACTCCCAGCCGCCAGCGTAACTCTTTCAACCGCTACTTTACCTACAATCTGCGATGTCAACGAACTACTTTTTCTCCATACTCACAGCTTACTCGCCGATTTATCACGAAAACTAATGTGTATAGTGTACTTATTCATTTCTATCTTTCCGTTTCGACGAGAAAGTACACTGCTGCGTATGAAACGAACTGTTGTTACCTTGTGGATCCACGTTGCAGTTTCAGTCACGAATGCAATTCCTTCCTTCACTTAGAGAAAGAAAAAACCACTTTGGTAACTAATGGTACCGTCTCTAGCCGTCACATGTACCCTCTCTTGGTATTGGTGCGAAGAAAATATTGCACTCTATAGTGTCAACACGTTATTCTATTCTTTAATGCAGTTATTTTGCATTGAAAAAGGAAATTCATTCTTTAGAAACACATCTAGAATGCTCATTGAGTACCATTTTATTTTGTCGAAAATGTGGAATCACGTAAAGTAAGTATTCAAATCTGCATGTGTCATCATTATATTTATAACGAATGCCGAATGTTTTTCTTTTACATCTCCGGTCTGCCACATTTTCTAACATAATTTCGATTACAGGCTGAGCAACGATAATTTCTTACACTCACGTCGTGGTTTATGTCTACCATTCGTAATCTCCCTCGTTCTCTCTGCTTTCAACTGTGAAACTGAGATGTCTCGAACGCTACACAGCGCATGCGTAAATCTTAGCGCTTCAAGGAGAGTGACGTGCCTCCTCAGTAGTCTCCATGTTCTTGATGCGGATGACAGGACGTCAAGCACCGCCTGTGAGTCACGAATGACCTCTTACTTTGAGAAGCAATCACTCCAGGAGGTTTTCTCCTTTGTGCCTTTAACCTGACCACTTGCGTGCAAGAAACACACATGTCCAATACTTGGAAATAAATTTCGACAGACATATATACTGAGAGATGATAGTTTTAGAAGTGTGTCAAATGTAGCCTCTCTTATATTTTGAAGTCACTAGTGAAGCAGCTCATCTCAGTTTGCAATTGAAAATACAACTCATGGAAAAATATGTAGTCAAGTCTTGAGATCTGTGCCTGAATTTTGTAATGGCTGAATGCGGAATTCGACGAAAGGGTTACACTTTCTAGCAAATAATGTGTGCGTAATTGTTTGATCTAGGAAGAAATCGTAGGAATATGGGCGAATACCGAAAGTAAGACTAAAAAGAGTTGGGTGTAGGTCTGGGCGTATCGGACAGGCTGCTACACAGTTCCCACTCTCTGACGCTATCCTTCTGCTAACCGCCACGGGGACTTTTGGCTGCTCAGTTTCCTGCCTGGCCCGGTGCACCCCTCCTTAGCTAACCTGGTCGCCCAAGACTCCTCTTAAGCGACCATATTGATGACGATCTCAGTGCGGACGCCAGATCAACACAGGATGCTGCGAAACAGTACTCCCATCCTCAGACCATCCACTACACCCGGCCTCCAGGTCGCTGGATTACAGGAGCACGCCACCACTCCCAGCCGCCAGCGTAACTCTTTCAACCGCTACTTTACCTACAATCTGCGATGTCAACGAACTATTTTTTCTCCATACTCACAGCTTACTCGCCGATTTATCACGAAAACTAATGTGTATAGTGTACTTATTCATTTCTATCTTTCCGTTTCGACGAGAAAGTACACTGCTGCGTATGAAACGAACTGTTGTTACCTTGTGGATCCACGTTGCAGTTTCAGTCACGAATGCAATTCCTTCCTTCACTTAGAGAAAGAAAATACCACTTTGGTAACTAATGATACCGTCTTTAGCCGTCACATGTACCCTCTCTTGGTATTGGTGCGAAGAAAATATTGCACTCGATAGTGTCAACATCTTATTCTATTCTTTAATGCAGTTATTTTGCATTGAATAAGGAAATTCATTCTTTAGAAACACATCTAGAATGCTCATTGAGTACCATTTTATTTTGTCGAAAATGTGGAAACACGTAAAGTAAGTATTCAAATCTGCATGTGTCATTATTATATTTATAACGAATGCCGAATGTTTTTCTTTTACATCTCCGGTCTGCCACATTTTCTAACATAATTTCGATTACAGGCTGAGCAACGATAATTTCTTACACTCACGTCGTGGTTTATGTCTACCATTCGTAATCTCCCTCGTTCTCTCTGCTTTCAACTGTGAAACAGAGATGTCTCGAACGCTACACAGCGCATGCGTAAATCTTAGCGCTTCAAGGAGAGTGACGTGCCTCCTCAGTAGTCTCCATTTTCTTGATGCGGATGACAGGACGTCAAGCACCGCCTGTGAGTCACGAATGACCTCTTACTTTGAGAAGCAATCACTCCAGGAGGTTTTCTCCTTTGTGCCTGTAACCTGACCACTTGCGTGCAAGAAACACTCATGTCCAATACTTGGAAATAAATTTCGACAGACATATATACTGAGAGATGATAGTTTTAGAAGTGTGTCAAATGTAGCCTCTCTTATATTTTGAAGTCACTAGTGAAGCAGCTCATCTCAGTTTGCAATTGAAAATACAACTCATGGAAAAATATGTAGTCAAGTCTTGAGATCTGTGCCTGAATTTTGTAATGGAAGAATGCGGAATTCGACGAAAGGGTTACACTTTCTAGCAAATAATGTGTGCGTAATTGTTTGATCTAGGAAGAAATCGTAGGAATATGGGCGAATACCGAAAGTAAGACTAAAAAGAGTTGGGTGTAGGTCTGGGCGTATCGGACAGGCTGCTACACAGTTCCCACTCTCTGACGCTATCCTTCTGCTAACCGCCACGGGGACTTTTTAATGCTCAGTTTCCTGCCTGGCCCGGTGCACCCCTCCTTAGCTAACCTGGTCGCCCAAGACTCCTCTTAAGCGACCATATTGATAACGATCTCAGCGCGGACGCCAGATCAACACAGGATGCTGCGAAACAGTACTCCCATCCTCAGACCATCCACTACACCCGGCCTCCAGGTCGCTGGATTACAGGAGCACGCCACCACTCCCAGCCGCCAGCGTAACTCTTTCAACCGCTACTTTACCTACAATCTGCGATGTCAACGAACTATTTTTTCTCCATACTCACAGCTTACTCGCCGATTTATCACGAAAACTAATGTGTATAGTGTACTTATTCATTTCTATCTTTCCGTTTCGACGAGAAAGTACACTGCTGCGTATGAAACGAACTGTTGTTACCTTGTGGATCCACGTTGCAGTTTCAGTCACGAATGCAATTCCTTCCTTCACTTAGAGAAAGAAAATACCACTTTGGTAACTAATGATACCGTCTTTAGCCGTCACATGTACCCTCTCTTGGTATTGGTGCGAAGAAAATATTGCACTCGATAGTGTCAACATCTTATTCTATTCTTTAATGCAGTTATTTTGCATTGAATAAGGAAATTCATTCTTTAGAAACACATCTAGAATGCTCATTGAGTACCATTTTATTTTGTCGAAAATGTGGAATCACGTAAAGTAAGTATTCAAATCTGCATGTGTCATTATTATATTTATAACGAATGCCGAATGTTTTTCTTTTACATCTCCGGTCTGCCACATTTTCTAACATAATTTCGATTACAGGCTGAGCAACGATAATTTCTTACACTCACGTCGTGGTTTATGTCTACCATTCGTAATCTCCCTCGTTCTCTCTGCTTTCAACTGTGAAACTGAGATGTCTCGAACGCTACACAGCGCATGCGTAAATCTTAGCGCTTCAAGGAGAGTGACGTGCCTCCTCAGTAGTCTCCATGTTCTTGATGCGGATGACAGGACGTCAAGCACCGCCTGTGAGTCACGAATGACCTCTTACTTTGAGAAGCAATCACTCCAGGAGGTTTTCTCCTTTGTGCCTTTAACCTGACCACTTGCGTGCAAGAAACACACATGTCCAATACTTGGAAATAAATTTCGACAGACATATATACTGAGAGATGATAGTTTTAGAAGTGTGTCAAATGTAGCCTCTCTTATATTTTGAAGTCACTAGTGAAGCAGCTCATCTCAGTTTGCAATTGAAAATACAACTCATGGAAAAATATGTAGTCAAGTCTTGAGATCTGTGCCTGAATTTTGTAATGGCTGAATGCGGAATTCGACGAAAGGGTTACACTTTCTAGCAAATAATGTGTGCGTAATTGTTTGATCTAGGAAGAAATCGTAGGAATATGGGCGAATACCGAAAGTAAGACTAAAAAGAGTTGGGTGTAGGTCTGGGCGTATCGGACAGGCTGCTACACAGTTCCCACTCTCTGACGCTATCCTTCTGCTAACCGCCACGGGGACTTTTGGCTGCTCAGTTTCCTGCCTGGCCCGGTGCACCCCTCCTTAGCTAACCTGGTCGCCCAAGACTCCTCTTAAGCGACCATATTGATGACGATCTCAGTGCGGACGCCAGATCAACACAGGATGCTGCGAAACAGTACTCCCATCCTCAGACCATCCACTACACCCGGCCTCCAGGTCGCTGGATTACAGGAGCACGCCACCACTCCCAGCCGCCAGCGTAACTCTTTCAACCGCTACTTTACCTACAATCTGCGATGTCAACGAACTATTTTTTCTCCATACTCACAGCTTACTCGCCGATTTATCACGAAAACTAATGTGTATAGTGTACTTATTCATTTCTATCTTTCCGTTTCGACGAGAAAGTACACTGCTGCGTATGAAACGAACTGTTGTTACCTTGTGGATCCACGTTGCAGTTTCAGTCACGAATGCAATTCCTTCCTTCACTTAGAGAAAGAAAATACCACTTTGGTAACTAATGATACCGTCTTTAGCCGTCACATGTACCCTCTCTTGGTATTGGTGCGAAGAAAATATTGCACTCGATAGTGTCAACATCTTATTCTATTCTTTAATGCAGTTATTTTGCATTGAATAAGGAAATTCATTCTTTAGAAACACATCTAGAATGCTCATTGAGTACCATTTTATTTTGTCGAAAATGTGGAAACACGTAAAGTAAGTATTCAAATCTGCATGTGTCATTATTATATTTATAACGAATGCCGAATGTTTTTCTTTTACATCTCCGGTCTGCCACATTTTCTAACATAATTTCGATTACAGGCTGAGCAACGATAATTTCTTACACTCACGTCGTGGTTTATGTCTACCATTCGTAATCTCCCTCGTTCTCTCTGCTTTCAACTGTGAAACAGAGATGTCTCGAACGCTACACAGCGCATGCGTAAATCTTAGCGCTTCAAGGAGAGTGACGTGCCTCCTCAGTAGTCTCCATTTTCTTGATGCGGATGACAGGACGTCAAGCACCGCCTGTGAGTCACGAATGACCTCTTACTTTGAGAAGCAATCACTCCAGGAGGTTTTCTCCTTTGTGCCTGTAACCTGACCACTTGCGTGCAAGAAACACTCATGTCCAATACTTGGAAATAAATTTCGACAGACATATATACTGAGAGATGATAGTTTTAGAAGTGTGTCAAATGTAGCCTCTCTTATATTTTGAAGTCACTAGTGAAGCAGCTCATCTCAGTTTGCAATTGAAAATACAACTCATGGAAAAATATGTAGTCAAGTCTTGAGATCTGTGCCTGAATTTTGTAATGGAAGAATGCGGAATTCGACGAAAGGGTTACACTTTCTAGCAAATAATGTGTGCGTAATTGTTTGATCTAGGAAGAAATCGTAGGAATATGGGCGAATACCGAAAGTAAGACTAAAAAGAGTTGGGTGTAGGTCTGGGCGTATCGGACAGGCTGCTACACAGTTCCCACTCTCTGACGCTATCCTTCTGCTAACCGCCACGGGGACTTTTTAATGCTCAGTTTCCTGCCTGGCCCGGTGCACCCCTCCTTAGCTAACCTGGTCGCCCAAGACTCCTCTTAAGCGACCATATTGATAACGATCTCAGCGCGGACGCCAGATCAACACAGGATGCTGCGAAACAGTACTCCCATCCTCAGACCATCCACTACACCCGGCCTCCAGGTCGCTGGATTACAGGAGCACGCCACCACTCCCAGCCGCCAGCGTAACTCTTTCAACCGCTACTTTACCTACAATCTGCGATGTCAACGAACTATTTTTTCTCCATACTCACAGCTTACTCGCCGATTTATCACGAAAACTAATGTGTATAGTGTACTTATTCATTTCTATCTTTCCGTTTCGACGAGAAAGTACACTGCTGCGTATGAAACGAACTGTTGTTACCTTGTGGATCCACGTTGCAGTTTCAGTCACGAATGCAATTCCTTCCTTCACTTAGAGAAAGAAAATACCACTTTGGTAACTAATGATACCGTCTTTAGCCGTCACATGTACCCTCTCTTGGTATTGGTGCGAAGAAAATATTGCACTCGATAGTGTCAACATCTTATTCTATTCTTTAATGCAGTTATTTTGCATTGAATAAGGAAATTCATTCTTTAGAAACACATCTAGAATGCTCATTGAGTACCATTTTATTTTGTCGAAAATGTGGAATCACGTAAAGTAAGTATTCAAATCTGCATGTGTCATTATTATATTTATAACGAATGCCGAATGTTTTTCTTTTACATCTCCGGTCTGCCACATTTTCTAACATAATTTCGATTACAGGCTGAGCAACGATAATTTCTTACACTCACGTCGTGGTTTATGTCTACCATTCGTAATCTCCCTCGTTCTCTCTGCTTTCAACTGTGAAACTGAGATGTCTCGAACGCTACACAGCGCATGCGTAAATCTTAGCGCTTCAAGGAGAGTGACGTGCCTCCTCAGTAGTCTCCATGTTCTTGATGCGGATGACAGGACGTCAAGCACCGCCTGTGAGTCACGAATGACCTCTTACTTTGAGAAGCAATCACTCCAGGAGGTTTTCTCCTTTGTGCCTTTAACCTGACCACTTGCGTGCAAGAAACACACATGTCCAATACTTGGAAATAAATTTCGACAGACATATATACTCAGAGATGATAGTTTTAGAAGTGTGTCAAATGTAGCCTCTCTTATATTTTGAAGTCACTAGTGAAGCAGCTCATCTCAGTTTGCAATTGAAAATACAACTCATGGAAAAATATGTAGTCAAGTCTTGAGATCTGTGCCTGAATTTTGTAATGGCTGAATGCGGAATTCGACGAAAGGGTTACACTTTCTAGCAAATAATGTGTGCGTAATTGTTTGATCTAGGAAGAAATCGTAGGAATATGGGCGAATACCGAAAGTAAGACTAAAAAGAGTTGGGTGTAGGTCTGGGCGTATCGGACAGGCTGCTACACAGTTCCCACTCTCTGACGCTATCCTTCTGCTAACCGCCACGGGGACTTTTGGCTGCTCAGTTTCCTGCCTGGCCCGGTGCACCCCTCCTTAGCTAACCTGGTCGCCCAAGACTCCTCTTAAGCGACCATATTGATGACGATCTCAGTGCGGACGCCAGATCAACACAGGATGCTGCGAAACAGTACTCCCATCCTCAGACCATCCACTACACCCGGCCTCCAGGTCGCTGGATTACAGGAGCACGCCACCACTCCCAGCCGCCAGCGTAACTCTTTCAACCGCTACTTTACCTACAATCTGCGATGTCAACGAACTACTTTTTCTCCATACTCACAGCTTACTCGCCGATTTATCACGAAAACTAATGTGTATAGTGTACTTATTCATTTCTATCTTTCCGTTTCGACGAGAAAGTACACTGCTGCGTATGAAACGAACTGTTGTTACCTTGTGGATCCACGTTGCAGTTTCAGTCACGAATGCAATTCCTTCCTTCACTTAGAGAAAGAAAAAACCACTTTGGTAACTAATGGTACCGTCTCTAGCCGTCACATGTACCCTCTCTTGGTATTGGTGCGAAGAAAATATTGCACTCTATAGTGTCAACACGTTATTCTATTCTTTAATGCAGTTATTTTGCATTGAAAAAGGAAATTCATTCTTTAGAAACACATCTAGAATGCTCATTGAGTACCATTTTATTTTGTCGAAAATGTGGAATCACGTAAAGTAAGTATTCAAATCTGCATGTGTCATCATTATATTTATAACGAATGCCGAATGTTTTTCTTTTACATCTCCGGTCTGCCACATTTTCTAACATAATTTCGATTACAGGCTGAGCAACGATAATTTCTTACACTCACGTCGTGGTTTATGTCTACCATTCGTAATCTCCCTCGTTCTCTCTGCTTTCAACTGTGAAACTGAGATGTCTCGAACGCTACACAGCGCATGCGTAAATCTTAGCGCTTCAAGGAGAGTGACGTGCCTCCTCAGTAGTCTCCATGTTCTTGATGCGGATGACAGGACGTCAAGCACCGCCTGTGAGTCACGAATGACCTCTTACTTTGAGAAGCAATCACTCCAGGAGGTTTTCTCCTTTGTGCCTTTAACCTGACCACTTGCGTGCAAGAAACACACATGTCCAATACTTGGAAATAAATTTCGACAGACATATATACTGAGAGATGATAGTTTTAGAAGTGTGTCAAATGTAGCCTCTCTTATATTTTGAAGTCACTAGTGAAGCAGCTCATCTCAGTTTGCAATTGAAAATACAACTCATGGAAAAATATGTAGTCAAGTCTTGAGATCTGTGCCTGAATTTTGTAATGGCTGAATGCGGAATTCGACGAAAGGGTTACACTTTCTAGCAAATAATGTGTGCGTAATTGTTTGATCTAGGAAGAAATCGTAGGAATATGGGCGAATACCGAAAGTAAGACTAAAAAGAGTTGGGTGTAGGTCTGGGCGTATCGGACAGGCTGCTACACAGTTCCCACTCTCTGACGCTATCCTTCTGCTAACCGCCACGGGGACTTTTGGCTGCTCAGTTTCCTGCCTGGCCCGGTGCACCCCTCCTTAGCTAACCTGGTCGCCCAAGACTCCTCTTAAGCGACCATATTGATGACGATCTCAGTGCGGACGCCAGATCAACACAGGATGCTGCGAAACAGTACTCCCATCCTCAGACCATCCACTACACCCGGCCTCCAGGTCGCTGGATTACAGGAGCACGCCACCACTCCCAGCCGCCAGCGTAACTCTTTCAACCGCTACTTTACCTACAATCTGCGATGTCAACGAACTATTTTTTCTCCATACTCACAGCTTACTCGCCGATTTATCACGAAAACTAATGTGTATAGTGTACTTATTCATTTCTATCTTTCCGTTTCGACGAGAAAGTACACTGCTGCGTATGAAACGAACTGTTGTTACCTTGTGGATCCACGTTGCAGTTTCAGTCACGAATGCAATTCCTTCCTTCACTTAGAGAAAGAAAAAACCACTTTGGTAACTAATGGTACCGTCTCTAGCCGTCACATGTACCCTCTCTTGGTATTGGTGCGAAGAAAATATTGCACTCGATAGTGTCAACACGTTATTCTATTCTTTAATGCAGTTATTTTGCATTGAAAAAGGAAATTCATTCTTTAGAAACACATCTAGAATGCTCATTGAGTACCATTTTATTTTGTCGAAAATGTGGAATCACGTAAAGTAAGTATTCAAATCTGCATGTGTCATCATTATATTTATAACGAATGCCGAATGTTTTTCTTTTACATCTCCGGTCTGCCACATTTTCTAACATAATTTCGATTACAGGCTGAGCAACGATAATTTCTTACACTCACGTCGTGGTTTATGTCTACCATTCGTAATCTCCCTCGTTCTCTCTGCTTTCAACTGTGAAACTGAGATGTCTCGAACGCTACACAGCGCATGCGTAAATCTTAGCGCTTCAAGGAGAGTGACGTGCCTCCTCAGTAGTCTCCATGTTCTTGATGCGGATGACAGGACGTCAAGCACCGCCTGTGAGTCACGAATGACCTCTTACTTTGAGAAACAATCACTCCAGGAGGTTTTCTCCTTTGTGCCTTTAACCTGACCACTTGCGTGCAAGAAACACACATGTCCAATACTTGGAAATAAATTTCGACAGACATATATACTGAGAGATGATAGTTTTAGAAGTGTGTCAAATGTAGCCTCTCTTATATTTTGAAGTCACTAGTGAAGCAGCTCATCTCAGTTTGCAATTGAAAATACAACTCATGGAAAAATATGTAGTCAAGTCTTGAGATCTGTGCCTGAATTTTGTAATGGCTGAATGCGGAATTCGACGAAAGGGTTACACTTTCTAGCAATTAATGTGTGCGTAATTGTTTGATCTAGGAAGAAATCGTAGGAATATGGGCGAATACCGAAAGTAAGACTAAAAAGAGTTGGGTGTAGGTCTGGGCGTATCGGACAGGCTGCTACACAGTTCCCACTCTCTGACGCTATCCTTCTGCTAACCGCCACGGGGACTTTTGGCTGCTCAGTTTCCTGCCTGGCCCGGTGCACCCCTCCTTAGCTAACCTGGTCGCCCAAGACTCCTTTTAAGCGACCATATTGATGACGATCTCAGTGCGGACGCCAGATCAACACAGGATGCTGCGAAACAGTACTCCCATCCTCAGACCATCCACTACACCCGGCCTCCAGGTCGCTGGATTACAGGAGCACGCCACCACTCCCAGCCGCCAGCGTAACTCTTTCAACCGCTACTTTACCTACAATCTGCGATGTCAACGAACTACTTTTTCTCCATACTCACAGCTTACTCGCCGATTTATCAAGAAAACTAATGTGTATAGTGTACTTATTCATTTCTATCTTTCCGTTTCGACGAGAAAGTACACTGCTGCGTATGAAACGAACTGTTGTTACCTTGTGGATCCACGTTGCAGTTTCAGTCACGAATGCAATTCCTTCCTTCACTTAGAGAAAGAAAAAACCACTTTGGTAACTAATGGTACCGTCTCTAGCCGTCACATGTACCCTCTCTTGGTATTGGTGCGAAGAAAATATTGCACTCTATAGTGTCAACACGTTATTCTATTCTTTAATGCAGTTATTTTGCATTGAAAAAGGAAATTCATTCTTTAGAAACACATCTAGAATGCTCATTGAGTACCATTTTATTTTGTCGAAAATGTGGAATCACGTAAAGTAAGTATTCAAATCTGCATGTGTCATCATTATATTTATAACGAATGCCGAATGTTTTTCTTTTACATCTCCGGTCTGCCACATTTTCTAACATAATTTCGATTACAGGCTGAGCAACGATAATTTCTTACACTCACGTCGTGGTTTATGTCTACCATTCGTAATCTCCCTCGTTCTCTCTGCTTTCAACTGTGAAACTGAGATGTCTCGAACGCTACACAGCGCATGCGTAAATCTTAGCGCTTCAAGGAGAGTGACGTGCCTCCTCAGTAGTCTCCATGTTCTTGATGCGGATGACAGGACGTCAAGCACCGCCTGTGAGTCACGAATGACCTCTTACTTTGAGAAGCAATCACTCCAGGAGGTTTTCTCCTTTGTGCCTTTAACCTGACCACTTGCGTGCAAGAAACACACATGTCCAATACTTGGAAATAAATTTCGACAGACATATATACTGAGAGATGATAGTTTTAGAAGTGTGTCAAATGTAGCCTCTCTTATATTTTGAAGTCACTAGTGAAGCAGCTCATCTCAGTTTGCAATTGAAAATACAACTCATGGAAAAATATGTAGTCAAGTCTTGAGATCTGTGCCTGAATTTTGTAATGGCTGAATGCGGAATTCGACGAAAGGGTTACACTTTCTAGCAAATAATGTGTGCGTAATTGTTTGATCTAGGAAGAAATCGTAGGAATATGGGCGAATACCGAAAGTAAGACTAAAAAGAGTTGGGTGTAGGTCTGGGCGTATCGGACAGGCTGCTACACAGTTCCCACTCTCTGACGCTATCCTTCTGCTAACCGCCACGGGGACTTTTGGCTGCTCAGTTTCCTGCCTGGCCCGGTGCACCCCTCCTTAGCTAACCTGGTCGCCCAAGACTCCTCTTAAGCGACCATATTGATGACGATCTCAGTGCGGACGCCAGATCAACACAGGATGCTGCGAAACAGTACTCCCATCCTCAGACCATCCACTACACCCGGCCTCCAGGTCGCTGGATTACAGGAGCACGCCACCACTCCCAGCCGCCAGCGTAACTCTTTCAACCGCTACTTTACCTACAATCTGCGATGTCAACGAACTATTTTTTCTCCATACTCACAGCTTACTCGCCGATTTATCACGAAAACTAATGTGTATAGTGTACTTATTCATTTCTATCTTTCCGTTTCGACGAGAAAGTACACTGCTGCGTATGAAACGAACTGTTGTTACCTTGTGGATCCACGTTGCAGTTTCAGTCACGAATGCAATTCCTTCCTTCACTTAGAGAAAGAAAATACCACTTTGGTAACTAATGATACCGTCTTTAGCCGTCACATGTACCCTCTCTTGGTATTGGTGCGAAGAAAATATTGCACTCGATAGTGTCAACATCTTATTCTATTCTTTAATGCAGTTATTTTGCATTGAATAAGGAAATTCATTCTTTAGAAACACATCTAGAATGCTCATTGAGTACCATTTTATTTTGTCGAAAATGTGGAAACACGTAAAGTAAGTATTCAAATCTGCATGTGTCATTATTATATTTATAACGAATGCCGAATGTTTTTCTTTTACATCTCCGGTCTGCCACATTTTCTAACATAATTTCGATTACAGGCTGAGCAACGATAATTTCTTACACTCACGTCGTGGTTTATGTCTACCATTCGTAATCTCCCTCGTTCTCTCTGCTTTCAACTGTGAAACAGAGATGTCTCGAACGCTACACAGCGCATGCGTAAATCTTAGCGCTTCAAGGAGAGTGACGTGCCTCCTCAGTAGTCTCCATTTTCTTGATGCGGATGACAGGACGTCAAGCACCGCCTGTGAGTCACGAATGACCTCTTACTTTGAGAAGCAATCACTCCAGGAGGTTTTCTCCTTTGTGCCTGTAACCTGACCACTTGCGTGCAAGAAACACTCATGTCCAATACTTGGAAATAAATTTCGACAGACATATATACTGAGAGATGATAGTTTTAGAAGTGTGTCAAATGTAGCCTCTCTTATATTTTGAAGTCACTAGTGAAGCAGCTCATCTCAGTTTGCAATTGAAAATACAACTCATGGAAAAATATGTAGTCAAGTCTTGAGATCTGTGCCTGAATTTTGTAATGGAAGAATGCGGAATTCGACGAAAGGGTTACACTTTCTAGCAAATAATGTGTGCGTAATTGTTTGATCTAGGAAGAAATCGTAGGAATATGGGCGAATACCGAAAGTAAGACTAAAAAGAGTTGGGTGTAGGTCTGGGCGTATCGGACAGGCTGCTACACAGTTCCCACTCTCTGACGCTATCCTTCTGCTAACCGCCACGGGGACTTTTGGCTGCTCAGTTTCCTGCCTGGCCCGGTGCACCCCTCCTTAGCTAACCTGGTCGCCCAAGACTCCTCTTAAGCGACCATATTGATGACGATCTCAGTGCGGACGCCAGATCAACACAGGATGCTGCGAAACAGTACTCCCATCCTCAGACCATCCACTACACCCGGCCTCCAGGTCGCTGGATTACAGGAGCACGCCACCACTCCCAGCCGCCAGCGTAACTCTTTCAACCGCTACTTTACCTACAATCTGCGATGTCAACGAACTATTTTTTCTCCATACTCACAGCTTACTCGCCGATTTATCACGAAAACTAATGTGTATAGTGTACTTATTCATTTCTATCTTTCCGTTTCGACGAGAAAGTACACTGCTGCGTATGAAACGAACTGTTGTTACCTTGTGGATCCACGTTGCAGTTTCAGTCACGAATGCAATTCCTTCCTTCACTTAGAGAAAGAAAATACCACTTTGGTAACTAATGATACCGTCTTTAGCCGTCACATGTACCCTCTCTTGGTATTGGTGCGAAGAAAATATTGCACTCGATAGTGTCAACATCTTATTCTATTCTTTAATGCAGTTATTTTGCATTGAATAAGGAAATTCATTCTTTAGAAACACATCTAGAATGCTCATTGAGTACCATTTTATTTTGTCGAAAATGTGGAAACACGTAAAGTAAGTATTCAAATCTGCATGTGTCATTATTATATTTATAACGAATGCCGAATGTTTTTCTTTTACATCTCCGGTCTGCCACATTTTCTAACATAATTTCGATTACAGGCTGAGCAACGATAATTTCTTACACTCACGTCGTGGTTTATGTCTACCATTCGTAATCTCCCTCGTTCTCTCTGCTTTCAACTGTGAAACAGAGATGTCTCGAACGCTACACAGCGCATGCGTAAATCTTAGCGCTTCAAGGAGAGTGACGTGCCTCCTCAGTAGTCTCCATTTTCTTGATGCGGATGACAGGACGTCAAGCACCGCCTGTGAGTCACGAATGACCTCTTACTTTGAGAAGCAATCACTCCAGGAGGTTTTCTCCTTTGTGCCTGTAACCTGACCACTTGCGTGCAAGAAACACTCATGTCCAATACTTGGAAATAAATTTCGACAGACATATATACTGAGAGATGATAGTTTTAGAAGTGTGTCAAATGTAGCCTCTCTTATATTTTGAAGTCACTAGTGAAGCAGCTCATCTCAGTTTGCAATTGAAAATACAACTCATGGAAAAATATGTAGTCAAGTCTTGAGATCTGTGCCTGAATTTTGTAATGGAAGAATGCGGAATTCGACGAAAGGGTTACACTTTCTAGCAAATAATGTGTGCGTAATTGTTTGATCTAGGAAGAAATCGTAGGAATATGGGCGAATACCGAAAGTAAGACTAAAAAGAGTTGGGTGTAGGTCTGGGCGTATCGGACAGGCTGCTACACAGTTCCCACTCTCTGACGCTATCCTTCTGCTAACCGCCACGGGGACTTTTTAATGCTCAGTTTCCTGCCTGGCCCGGTGCACCCCTCCTTAGCTAACCTGGTCGCCCAAGACTCCTCTTAAGCGACCATATTGATAACGATCTCAGCGCGGACGCCAGATCAACACAGGATGCTGCGAAACAGTACTCCCATCCTCAGACCATCCACTACACCCGGCCTCCAGGTCGCTGGATTACAGGAGCACGCCACCACTCCCAGCCGCCAGCGTAACTCTTTCAACCGCTACTTTACCTACAATCTGCGATGTCAACGAACTATTTTTTCTCCATACTCACAGCTTACTCGCCGATTTATCACGAAAACTAATGTGTATAGTGTACTTATTCATTTCTATCTTTCCGTTTCGACGAGAAAGTACACTGCTGCGTATGAAACGAACTGTTGTTACCTTGTGGATCCACGTTGCAGTTTCAGTCACGAATGCAATTCCTTCCTTCACTTAGAGAAAGAAAATACCACTTTGGTAACTAATGATACCGTCTTTAGCCGTCACATGTACCCTCTCTTGGTATTGGTGCGAAGAAAATATTGCACTCGATAGTGTCAACATCTTATTCTATTCTTTAATGCAGTTATTTTGCATTGAATAAGGAAATTCATTCTTTAGAAACACATCTAGAATGCTCATTGAGTACCATTTTATTTTGTCGAAAATGTGGAATCACGTAAAGTAAGTATTCAAATCTGCATGTGTCATTATTATATTTATAACGAATGCCGAATGTTTTTCTTTTACATCTCCGGTCTGCCACATTTTCTAACATAATTTCGATTACAGGCTGAGCAACGATAATTTCTTACACTCACGTCGTGGTTTATGTCTACCATTCGTAATCTCCCTCGTTCTCTCTGCTTTCAACTGTGAAACTGAGATGTCTCGAACGCTACACAGCGCATGCGTAAATCTTAGCGCTTCAAGGAGAGTGACGTGCCTCCTCAGTAGTCTCCATGTTCTTGATGCGGATGACAGGACGTCAAGCACCGCCTGTGAGTCACGAATGACCTCTTACTTTGAGAAGCAATCACTCCAGGAGGTTTTCTCCTTTGTGCCTTTAACCTGACCACTTGCGTGCAAGAAACACACATGTCCAATACTTGGAAATAAATTTCGACAGACATATATACTGAGAGATGATAGTTTTAGAAGTGTGTCAAATGTAGCCTCTCTTATATTTTGAAGTCACTAGTGAAGCAGCTCATCTCAGTTTGCAATTGAAAATACAACTCATGGAAAAATATGTAGTCAAGTCTTGAGATCTGTGCCTGAATTTTGTAATGGCTGAATGCGGAATTCGACGAAAGGGTTACACTTTCTAGCAAATAATGTGTGCGTAATTGTTTGATCTAGGAAGAAATCGTAGGAATATGGGCGAATACCGAAAGTAAGACTAAAAAGAGTTGGGTGTAGGTCTGGGCGTATCGGACAGGCTGCTACACAGTTCCCACTCTCTGACGCTATCCTTCTGCTAACCGCCACGGGGACTTTTGGCTGCTCAGTTTCCTGCCTGGCCCGGTGCACCCCTCCTTAGCTAACCTGGTCGCCCAAGACTCCTCTTAAGCGACCATATTGATGACGATCTCAGTGCGGACGCCAGATCAACACAGGATGCTGCGAAACAGTACTCCCATCCTCAGACCATCCACTACACCCGGCCTCCAGGTCGCTGGATTACAGGAGCACGCCACCACTCCCAGCCGCCAGCGTAACTCTTTCAACCGCTACTTTACCTACAATCTGCGATGTCAACGAACTATTTTTTCTCCATACTCACAGCTTACTCGCCGATTTATCACGAAAACTAATGTGTATAGTGTACTTATTCATTTCTATCTTTCCGTTTCGACGAGAAAGTACACTGCTGCGTATGAAACGAACTGTTGTTACCTTGTGGATCCACGTTGCAGTTTCAGTCACGAATGCAATTCCTTCCTTCACTTAGAGAAAGAAAATACCACTTTGGTAACTAATGATACCGTCTTTAGCCGTCACATGTACCCTCTCTTGGTATTGGTGCGAAGAAAATATTGCACTCGATAGTGTCAACATCTTATTCTATTCTTTAATGCAGTTATTTTGCATTGAATAAGGAAATTCATTCTTTAGAAACACATCTAGAATGCTCATTGAGTACCATTTTATTTTGTCGAAAATGTGGAATCACGTAAAGTAAGTATTCAAATCTGCATGTGTCATTATTATATTTATAACGAATGCCGAATGTTTTTCTTTTACATCTCCGGTCTGCCACATTTTCTAACATAATTTCGATTACAGGCTGAGCAACGATAATTTCTTACACTCACGTCGTGGTTTATGTCTACCATTCGTAATCTCCCTCGTTCTCTCTGCTTTCAACTGTGAAACTGAGATGTCTCGAACGCTACACAGCGCATGCGTAAATCTTAGCGCTTCAAGGAGAGTGACGTGCCTCCTCAGTAGTCTCCATGTTCTTGATGCGGATGACAGGACGTCAAGCACCGCCTGTGAGTCACGAATGACCTCTTACTTTGAGAAGCAATCACTCCAGGAGGTTTTCTCCTTTGTGCCTTTAACCTGACCACTTGCGTGCAAGAAACACACATGTCCAATACTTGGAAATAAATTTCGACAGACATATATACTCAGAGATGATAGTTTTAGAAGTGTGTCAAATGTAGCCTCTCTTATATTTTGAAGTCACTAGTGAAGCAGCTCATCTCAGTTTGCAATTGAAAATACAACTCATGGAAAAATATGTAGTCAAGTCTTGAGATCTGTGCCTGAATTTTGTAATGGCTGAATGCGGAATTCGACGAAAGGGTTACACTTTCTAGCAAATAATGTGTGCGTAATTGTTTGATCTAGGAAGAAATCGTAGGAATATGGGCGAATACCGAAAGTAAGACTAAAAAGAGTTGGGTGTAGGTCTGGGCGTATCGGACAGGCTGCTACACAGTTCCCACTCTCTGACGCTATCCTTCTGCTAACCGCCACGGGGACTTTTGGCTGCTCAGTTTCCTGCCTGGCCCGGTGCACCCCTCCTTAGCTAACCTGGTCGCCCAAGACTCCTCTTAAGCGACCATATTGATGACGATCTCAGTGCGGACGCCAGATCAACACAGGATGCTGCGAAACAGTACTCCCATCCTCAGACCATCCACTACACCCGGCCTCCAGGTCGCTGGATTACAGGAGCACGCCACCACTCCCAGCCGCCAGCGTAACTCTTTCAACCGCTACTTTACCTACAATCTGCGATGTCAACGAACTACTTTTTCTCCATACTCACAGCTTACTCGCCGATTTATCACGAAAACTAATGTGTATAGTGTACTTATTCATTTCTATCTTTCCGTTTCGACGAGAAAGTACACTGCTGCGTATGAAACGAACTGTTGTTACCTTGTGGATCCACGTTGCAGTTTCAGTCACGAATGCAATTCCTTCCTTCACTTAGAGAAAGAAAAAACCACTTTGGTAACTAATGGTACCGTCTCTAGCCGTCACATGTACGCTCTCTTGGTATTGGTGCGAAGAAAATATTGCACTCTATAGTGTCAACACGTTATTCTATTCTTTAATGCAGTTATTTTGCATTGAAAAAGGAAATTCATTCTTTAGAAACACATCTAGAATGCTCATTGAGTACCATTTTATTTTGTCGAAAATGTGGAATCACGTAAAGTAAGTATTCAAATCTGCATGTGTCATCATTATATTTATAACGAATGCCGAATGTTTTTCTTTTACATCTCCGGTCTGCCACATTTTCTAACATAATTTCGATTACAGGCTGAGCAACGATAATTTCTTACACTCACGTCGTGGTTTATGTCTACCATTCGTAATCTCCCTCGTTCTCTCTGCTTTCAACTGTGAAACTGAGATGTCTCGAACGCTACACAGCGCATGCGTAAATCTTAGCGCTTCAAGGAGAGTGACGTGCCTCCTCAGTAGTCTCCATGTTCTTGATGCGGATGACAGGACGTCAAGCACCGCCTGTGAGTCACGAATGACCTCTTACTTTGAGAAGCAATCACTCCAGGAGGTTTTCTCCTTTGTGCCTTTAACCTGACCACTTGCGTGCAAGAAACACACATGTCCAATACTTGGAAATAAATTTCGACAGACATATATACTGAGAGATGATAGTTTTAGAAGTGTGTCAAATGTAGCCTCTCTTATATTTTGAAGTCACTAGTGAAGCAGCTCATCTTAGTTTGCAATTGAAAATACAACTCATGGAAAAATATGTAGTCAAGTCTTGAGATCTGTGCCTGAATTTTGTAATGGCTGAATGCGGAATTCGACGAAAGGGTTACACTTTCTAGCAAATAATGTGTGCGTAATTGTTTGATCTAGGAAGAAATCGTAGGAATATGGGCGAATACCGAAAGTAAGACTAAAAAGAGTTGGGTGTAGGTCTGGGCGTATCGGACAGGCTGCTACACAGTTCCCACTCTCTGACGCTATCCTTCTGCTAACCGCCACGGGGACTTTTGGCTGCTCAGTTTCCTGCCTGGCCCGGTGCACCCCTCCTTAGCTAACCTGGTCGCCCAAGACTCCTCTTAAGCGACCATATTGATGACGATCTCAGTGCGGACGCCAGATCAACACAGGATGCTGCGAAACAGTACTCCCATCCTCAGACCATCCACTACACCCGGCCTCCAGGTCGCTGGATTACAGGAGCACGCCACCACTCCCAGCCGCCAGCGTAACTCTTTCAACCGCTACTTTACCTACAATCTGCGATGTCAACGAACTATTTTTTCTCCATACTCACAGCTTACTCGCCGATTTATCACGAAAACTAATGTGTATAGTGTACTTATTCATTTCTATCTTTCCGTTTCGACGAGAAAGTACACTGCTGCGTATGAAACGAACTGTTGTTACCTTGTGGATCCACGTTGCAGTTTCAGTCACGAATGCAATTCCTTCCTTCACTTAGAGAAAGAAAATACCACTTTGGTAACTAATGATACCGTCTTTAGCCGTCACATGTACCCTCTCTTGGTATTGGTGCGAAGAAAATATTGCACTCGATAGTGTCAACATCTTATTCTATTCTTTAATGCAGTTATTTTGCATTGAATAAGGAAATTCATTCTTTAGAAACACATCTAGAATGCTCATTGAGTACCATTTTATTTTGTCGAAAATGTGGAATCACGTAAAGTAAGTATTCAAATCTGCATGTGTCATTATTATATTTATAACGAATGCCGAATGTTTTTCTTTTACATCTCCGGTCTGCCACATTTTCTAACATAATTTCGATTACAGGCTGAGCAACGATAATTTCTTACACTCACGTCGTGGTTTATGTCTACCATTCGTAATCTCCCTCGTTCTCTCTGCTTTCAACTGTGAAACTGAGATGTCTCGAACGCTACACAGCGCATGCGTAAATCTTAGCGCTTCAAGGAGAGTGACGTGCCTCCTCAGTAGTCTCCATGTTCTTGATGCGGATGACAGGACGTCAAGCACCGCCTGTGAGTCACGAATGACCTCTTACTTTGAGAAGCAATCACTCCAGGAGGTTTTCTCCTTTGTGCCTTTAACCTGACCACTTGCGTGCAAGAAACACACATGTCCAATACTTGGAAATAAATTTCGACAGACATATATACTGAGAGATGATAGTTTTAGAAGTGTGTCAAATGTAGCCTCTCTTATATTTTGAAGTCACTAGTGAAGCAGCTCATCTCAGTTTGCAATTGAAAATACAACTCATGGAAAAATATGTAGTCAAGTCTTGAGATCTGTGCCTGAATTTTGTAATGGCTGAATGCGGAATTCGACGAAAGGGTTACACTTTCTAGCAAATAATGTGTGCGTAATTGTTTGATCTAGGAAGAAATCGTAGGAATATGGGCGAATACCGAAAGTAAGACTAAAAAGAGTTGGGTGTAGGTCTGGGCGTATCGGACAGGCTGCTACACAGTTCCCACTCTCTGACGCTATCCTTCTGCTAACCGCCACGGGGACTTTTGGCTGCTCAGTTTCCTGCCTGGCCCGGTGCACCCCTCCTTAGCTAACCTGGTCGCCCAAGACTCCTCTTAAGCGACCATATTGATGACGATCTCAGTGCGGACGCCAGATCAACACAGGATGCTGCGAAACAGTACTCCCATCCTCAGACCATCCACTACACCCGGCCTCCAGGTCGCTGGATTACAGGAGCACGCCATCACTCCCAGCCGCCAGCGTAACTCTTTCAACCGCTACTTTACCTACAATCTGCGATGTCAACGAACTACTTTTTCTCCATACTCACAGCTTACTCGCCGATTTATCACGAAAACTAATGTGTATAGTGTACTTATTCATTTCTATCTTTCCGTTTCGACGAGAAAGTACACTGCTGCGTATGAAACGAACTGTTGTTACCTTGTGGATCCACGTTGCAGTTTCAGTCACGAATGCAATTCCTTCCTTCACTTAGAGAAAGAAAAAACCACTTTGGTAACTAATGGTACCGTCTCTAGCCGTCACATGTACCCTCTCTTGGTATTGGTGCGAAGAAAATATTGCACTCTATAGTGTCAACACGTTATTCTATTCTTTAATGCAGTTATTTTGCATTGAAAAAGGAAATTCATTCTTTAGAAACACATCTAGAATGCTCATTGAGTACCATTTTATTTTGTCGAAAATGTGGAATCACGTAAAGTAAGTATTCAAATCTGCATGTGTCATCATTATATTTATAACGAATGCCGAATGTTTTTCTTTTACATCTCCGGTCTGCCACATTTTCTAACATAATTTCGATTACAGGCTGAGCAACGATAATTTCTTACACTCACGTCGTGGTTTATGTCTACCATTCGTAATCTCCCTCGTTCTCTCTGCTTTCAACTGTGAAACTGAGATGTCTCGAACGCTACACAGCGCATGCGTAAATCTTAGCGCTTCAAGGAGAGTGACGTGCCTCCTCAGTAGTCTCCATGTTCTTGATGCGGATGACAGGACGTCAAGCACCGCCTGTGAGTCACGAATGACCTCTTACTTTGAGAAGCAATCACTCCAGGAGGTTTTCTCCTTTGTGCCTTTAACCTGACCACTTGCGTGCAAGAAACACACATGTCCAATACTTGGAAATAAATTTCGACAGACATATATACTGAGAGATGATAGTTTTAGAAGTGTGTCAAATGTAGCCTCTCTTATATTTTGAAGTCACTAGTGAAGCAGCTCATCTCAGTTTGCAATTGAAAATACAACTCATGGAAAAATATGTAGTCAAGTCTTGAGATCTGTGCCTGAATTTTGTAATGGCTGAATGCGGAATTCGACGAAAGGGTTACACTTTCTAGCAAATAATGTGTGCGTAATTGTTTGATCTAGGAAGAAATCGTAGGAATATGGGCGAATACCGAAAGTAGGACTAAAAAGAGTTGGGTGTAGGTCTGGGCGTATCGGACAGGCTGCTACACAGTTCCCACTCTCTGACGCTATCCTTCTGCTAACCGCCACGGGGACTTTTGGCTGCTCAGTTTCCTGCCTGGCCCGGTGCACCCCTCCTTAGCTAACCTGGTCGCCCAAGACTCCTCTTAAGCGACCATATTGATGACGATCTCAGTGCGGACGCCAGATCAACACAGGATGCTGCGAAACAGTACTCCCATCCTCAGACCATCCACTACAGCCGGCCTCCAGGTCGCTGGATTACAGGAGCACGCCACCACTCCCAGCCGCCAGCGTAACTCTTTCAACCGCTACTTTACCTACAATCTGCGATGTCAACGAACTATTTTTTCTCCATACTCACAGCTTACTCGCCGATTTATCACGAAAACTAATGTGTATAGTGTACTTATTCATTTCTATCTTTCCGTTTCGACGAGAAAGTACACTGCTGCGTATGAAACGAACTGTTGTTACCTTGTGGATCCACGTTGCAGTTTCAGTCACGAATGCAATTCCTTCCTTCACTTAGAGAAAGAAAATACCACTTTGGTAACTAATGATACCGTCTTTAGCCGTCACATGTACCCTCTCTTGGTATTGGTGCGAAGAAAATATTGCACTCGATAGTGTCAACATCTTATTCTATTCTTTAATGCAGTTATTTTGCATTGAATAAGGAAATTCATTCTTTAGAAACACATCTAGAATGCTCATTGAGTACCATTTTATTTTGTCGAAAATGTGGAATCACGTAAAGTAAGTATTCAAATCTGCATGTGTCATTATTATATTTATAACGAATGCCGAATGTTTTTCTTTTACATCTCCGGTCTGCCACATTTTCTAACATAATTTCGATTACAGGCTGAGCAACGATAATTTCTTACACTCACGTCGTGGTTTATGTCTACCATTCGTAATCTCCCTCGTTCTCTCTGCTTTCAACTGTGAAACTGAGATGTCTCGAACGCTACACAGCGCATGCGTAAATCTTAGCGCTTCAAGGAGAGTGACGTGCCTCCTCAGTAGTCTCCATGTTCTTGATGCGGATGACAGGACGTCAAGCACCGCCTGTGAGTCACGAATGACCTCTTACTTTGAGAAGCAATCACTCCAGGAGGTTTTCTCCTTTGTGCCTTTAACCTGACCACTTGCGTGCAAGAAACACACATGTCCAATACTTGGAAATAAATTTCGACAGACATATATACTGAGAGATGATAGTTTTAGAAGTGTGTCAAATGTAGCCTCTCTTATATTTTGAAGTCACTAGTGAAGCAGCTCATCTCAGTTTGCAATTGAAAATACAACTCATGGAAAAATATGTAGTCAAGTCTTGAGATCTGTGCCTGAATTTTGTAATGGCTGAATGCGGAATTCGACGAAAGGGTTACACTTTCTAGCAAATAATGTGTGCGTAATTGTTTGATCTAGGAAGAAATCGTAGGAATATGGGCGAATACCGAAAGTAAGACTAAAAAGAGTTGGGTGTAGGTCTGGGCGTATCGGACAGGCTGCTACACAGTTCCCACTCTCTGACGCTATCCTTCTGCTAACCGCCACGGGGACTTTTGGCTGCTCAGTTTCCTGCCTGGCCCGGTGCACCCCTCCTTAGCTAACCTGGTCGCCCAAGACTCCTCTTAAGCGACCATATTGATGACGATCTCAGTGCGGACGCCAGATCAACACAGGATGCTGCGAAACAGTACTCCCATCCTCAGACCATCCACTACACCCGGCCTCCAGGTCGCTGGATTACAGGAGCACGCCATCACTCCCAGCCGCCAGCGTAACTCTTTCAACCGCTACTTTACCTACAATCTGCGATGTCAACGAACTACTTTTTCTCCATACTCACAGCTTACTCGCCGATTTATCACGAAAACTAATGTGTATAGTGTACTTATTCATTTCTATCTTTCCGTTTCGACGAGAAAGTACACTGCTGCGTATGAAACGAACTGTTGTTACCTTGTGGATCCACGTTGCAGTTTCAGTCACGAATGCAATTCCTTCCTTCACTTAGAGAAAGAAAAAACCACTTTGGTAACTAATGGTACCGTCTCTAGCCGTCACATGTACCCTCTCTTGGTATTGGTGCGAAGAAAATATTGCACTCTATAGTGTCAACACGTTATTCTATTCTTTAATGCAGTTATTTTGCATTGAAAAAGGAAATTCATTCTTTAGAAACACATCTAGAATGCTCATTGAGTACCATTTTATTTTGTCGAAAATGTGGAATCACGTAAAGTAAGTATTCAAATCTGCATGTGTCATCATTATATTTATAACGAATGCCGAATGTTTTTCTTTTACATCTCCGGTCTGCCACATTTTCTAACATAATTTCGATTACAGGCTGAGCAACGATAATTTCTTACACTCACGTCGTGGTTTATGTCTACCATTCGTAATCTCCCTCGTTCTCTCTGCTTTCAACTGTGAAACTGAGATGTCTCGAACGCTACACAGCGCATGCGTAAATCTTAGCGCTTCAAGGAGAGTGACGTGCCTCCTCAGTAGTCTCCATGTTCTTGATGCGGATGACAGGACGTCAAGCACCGCCTGTGAGTCACGAATGACCTCTTACTTTGAGAAGCAATCACTCCAGGAGGTTTTCTCCTTTGTGCCTGTAACGTGACCACTTGCGTGCAAGAAACACACATGTCCAATACTTGGAAATAAATTTCGACAGACATATATACTGAGAGATGATAGTTTTAGAAGTGTGTCAAATGTAGCCTCTCTTATATTTTGAAGTCACTAGTGAAGCAGCTCATCTCAGTTTGCAATTGAAAATACAACTCATGGAAAAATATGTAGTCAAGTCTTGAGATCTGTGCCTGAATTTTGTAATGGCTGAATGCGGAATTCGACGAAAGGGTTACACTTTCTAGCAAATAATGTGTGCGTAATTGTTTGATCTAGGAAGAAATCGTAGGAATATGGGCGAATACCGAAAGTAGGACTAAAAAGAGTTGGGTGTAGGTCTGGGCGTATCGGACAGGCTGCTACACAGTTCCCACTCTCTGACGCTATCCTTCTGCTAACCGCCACGGGGACTTTTGGCTGCTCAGTTTCCTGCCTGGCCCGGTGCACCCCTCCTTAGCTAACCTGGTCGCCCAAGACTCCTCTTAAGCGACCATATTGATGACGATCTCAGTGCGGACGCCAGATCAACACAGGATGCTGCGAAACAGTACTCCCATCCTCAGACCATCCACTACAGCCGGCCTCCAGGTCGCTGGATTACAGGAGCACGCCACCACTCCCAGCCGCCAGCGTAACTCTTTCAACCGCTACTTTACCTACAATCTGCGATGTCAACGAACTATTTTTTCTCCATACTCACAGCTTACTCGCCGATTTATCACGAAAACTAATGTGTATAGTGTACTTATTCATTTCTATCTTTCCGTTTCGACGAGAAAGTACACTGCTGCGTATGAAACGAACTGTTGTTACCTTGTGGATCCACGTTGCAGTTTCAGTCACGAATGCAATTCCTTCCTTCACTTAGAGAAAGAAAATACCACTTTGGTAACTAATGATACCGTCTTTAGCCGTCACATGTACCCTCTCTTGGTATTGGTGCGAAGAAAATATTGCACTCGATAGTGTCAACATCTTATTCTATTCTTTAATGCAGTTATTTTGCATTGAATAAGGAAATTCATTCTTTAGAAACACATCTAGAATGCTCATTGAGTACCATTTTATTTTGTCGAAAATGTGGAATCACGTAAAGTAAGTATTCAAATCTGCATGTGTCATTATTATATTTATAACGAATGCCGAATGTTTTTCTTTTACATCTCCGGTCTGCCACATTTTCTAACATAATTTCGATTACAGGCTGAGCAACGATAATTTCTTACACTCACGTCGTGGTTTATGTCTACCATTCGTAATCTCCCTCGTTCTCTCTGCTTTCAACTGTGAAACTGAGATGTCTCGAACGCTACACAGCGCATGCGTAAATCTTAGCGCTTCAAGGAGAGTGACGTGCCTCCTCAGTAGTCTCCATGTTCTTGATGCGGATGACAGGACGTCAAGCACCGCCTGTGAGTCACGAATGACCTCTTACTTTGAGAAGCAATCACTCCAGGAGGTTTTCTCCTTTGTGCCTTTAACCTGACCACTTGCGTGCAAGAAACACACATGTCCAATACTTGGAAATAAATTTCGACAGACATATATACTGAGAGATGATAGTTTTAGAAGTGTGTCAAATGTAGCCTCTCTTATATTTTGAAGTCACTAGTGAAGCAGCTCATCTCAGTTTGCAATTGAAAATACAACTCATGGAAAAATATGTAGTCAAGTCTTGAGATCTGTGCCTGAATTTTGTAATGGCTGAATGCGGAATTCGACGAAAGGGTTACACTTTCTAGCAAATAATGTGTGCGTAATTGTTTGATCTAGGAAGAAATCGTAGGAATATGGGCGAATACCGAAAGTAAGACTAAAAAGAGTTGGGTGTAGGTCTGGGCGTATCGGACAGGCTGCTACACAGTTCCCACTCTCTGACGCTATCCTTCTGCTAACCGCCACGGGGACTTTTGGCTGCTCAGTTTCCTGCCTGGCCCGGTGCACCCCTCCTTAGCTAACCTGGTCGCCCAAGACTCCTCTTAAGCGACCATATTGATGACGATCTCAGTGCGGACGCCAGATCAACACAGGATGCTGCGAAACAGTACTCCCATCCTCAGACCATCCACTACACCCGGCCTCCAGGTCGCTGGATTACAGGAGCACGCCACCACTCCCAGCCGCCAGCGTAACTCTTTCAACCGCTACTTTACCTACAATCTGCGATGTCAACGAACTATTTTTTCTCCATACTCACAGCTTACTCGCCGATTTATCACGAAAACTAATGTGTATAGTGTACTTATTCATTTCTATCTTTCCGTTTCGACGAGAAAGTACACTGCTGCGTATGAAACGAACTGTTGTTACCTTGTGGATCCACGTTGCAGTTTCAGTCACGAATGCAATTCCTTCCTTCACTTAGAGAAAGAAAATACCACTTTGGTAACTAATGATACCGTCTTTAGCCGTCACATGTACCCTCTCTTGGTATTGGTGCGAAGAAAATATTGCACTCGATAGTGTCAACATCTTATTCTATTCTTTAATGCAGTTATTTTGCATTGAATAAGGAAATTCATTCTTTAGAAACACATCTAGAATGCTCATTGAGTACCATTTTATTTTGTCGAAAATGTGGAATCACGTAAAGTAAGTATTCAAATCTGCATGTGTCATTATTATATTTATAACGAATGCCGAATGTTTTTCTTTTACATCTCCGGTCTGCCACATTTTCTAACATAATTTCGATTACAGGCTGAGCAACGATAATTTCTTACACTCACGTCGTGGTTTATGTCTACCATTCGTAATCTCCCTCGTTCTCTCTGCTTTCAACTGTGAAACTGAGATGTCTCGAACGCTACACAGCGCATGCGTAAATCTTAGCGCTTCAAGGAGAGTGACGTGCCTCCTCAGTAGTCTCCATGTTCTTGATGCGGATGACAGGACGTCAAGCACCGCCTGTGAGTCACGAATGACCTCTTACTTTGAGAAGCAATCACTCCAGGAGGTTTTCTCCTTTGTGCCTTTAACCTGACCACTTGCGTGCAAGAAACACACATGTCCAATACTTGGAAATAAATTTCGACAGACATATATACTGAGAGATGATAGTTTTAGAAGTGTGTCAAATGTAGCCTCTCTTATATTTTGAAGTCACTAGTGAAGCAGCTCATCTCAGTTTGCAATTGAAAATACAACTCATGGAAAAATATGTAGTCAAGTCTTGAGATCTGTGCCTGAATTTTGTAATGGCTGAATGCGGAATTCGACGAAAGGGTTACACTTTCTAGCAAATAATGTGTGCGTAATTGTTTGATCTAGGAAGAAATCGTAGGAATATGGGCGAATACCGAAAGTAAGACTAAAAAGAGTTGGGTGTAGGTCTGGGCGTATCGGACAGGCTGCTACACAGTTCCCACTCTCTGACGCTATCCTTCTGCTAACCGCCACGGGGACTTTTGGCTGCTCAGTTTCCTGCCTGGCCCGGTGCACCCCTCCTTAGCTAACCTGGTCGCCCAAGACTCCTCTTAAGCGACCATATTGATGACGATCTCAGTGCGGACGCCAGATCAACACAGGATGCTGCGAAACAGTACTCCCATCCTCAGACCATCCACTACAGCCGGCCTCCAGGTCGCTGGATTACAGGAGCACGCCACCACTCCCAGCCGCCAGCGTAACTCTTTCAACCGCTACTTTACCTACAATCTGCGATGTCAACGAACTATTTTTTCTCCATACTCACAGCTTACTCGCCGATTTATCACGAAAACTAATGTGTATAGTGTACTTATTCATTTCTATCTTTCCGTTTCGACGAGAAAGTACACTGCTGCGTATGAAACGAACTGTTGTTACCTTGTGGATCCACGTTGCAGTTTCAGTCACGAATGCAATTCCTTCCTTCACTTAGAGAAAGAAAAAACCACTTTGGTAACTAATGGTACCGTCTCTAGCCGTTACATGTACCCTCTCTTGGTATTGGTGCGAAGAAAATATTGCACTCGATAGTGTCAACACCTTATTCTATTCTTTAATGCAGTTATTTTGCATTGACAAAGGAAATTCATTCTTTAGAAACACATCTAGAATGCTCATTGAGTACCATTTTATTTTGTCGAAAATGTGGAATCACGTAAAGTAAGTATTCACATCTGCATGTGTCATCATTATATTTATAACGAATGCCGAATGTTTTTCTTTTACATCTCCGGTCTGCCACATTTTCTAACATAATTTCGATTACAGGCTGAGCAACGATAATTTCTTACACTCACGTCGTGGTTTATGTCTACCATTCGTAATCTCCCTCGTTCTCTCTGCTTTCAACTGTGAAACTGAGATGTCTCGAACGCTACACAGCGCATGCGTAAATCTTAGCGCTTCAAGGAGAGTGACGTGCCTCCTCAGTAGTCTCCATTTTCTTGATGCGGATGACAGGACGTCAAGCACCGCCTGTGAGTCACGAATGACCTCTTACTTTGAGAAGCAATCACTCCAGGAGGTTTTCTCCTTTGTGCCTGTAACCTGACCACTTGCGTGCAAGAAACACACATGTCCAATACTTGGAAATAAATTTCGACAGACATATATACTGAGAGATGATAGTTTTAGAAGTGTGTCAAATGTAGCCTCTCTTATATTTTGAAGTCACTAGTGAAGCAGCTCATCTCAGTTTGCAATTGAAAATACAACTCATGGAAAAATATGTAGTCAAGTCTTGAGATCTGTGCCTGAATTTTGTAATGGCTGAATGCGGATTTCGACGAAAGGGTTACACTTTCTAGCAAATAATGTGTGCGTAATTGTTTGATCTAGGAAGAAATCGTAGGAATATGGGCGAATACCGAAAGTAAGACTAAAAAGAGTTGGGTGTAGGTCTGGGCGTATCGGACAGGCTGCTACACAGTTCCCACTCTCTGACGCTATCCTTCTGCTAACCGCCACGGGGACTTTTGGCTGCTCAGTTTCCAGCCTGGCCCGGTGCACACCTCCTTAGCTAACCTGGTCGCCCAAGACTCCTCTTAAGCGACCATATTGATGACGATCTCAGTGCGGACGCCAGATCAACACAGGATGCTGCGAAACAGTACTCCCATCCTCAGACCATCCACTACACCCGGCCTCCAGGTCGCTGAATTACAGGAGCACGCCACCACTCCCAGCCGCCAGCGTAACTCTTTCAACCGCTACTTTACCTACAATCTGCGATGTCAACGAACTATTTTTTCTCCATACTCATAGCTTACTCGCCGATTTATCACGAAAACTAATGTGTATAGTGTACTTATTCATTTCTATCTTTCCGTTTCGACGAGAAAGTACACTGCTGCGTATGAAACGAACTGTTGTTACCTTGTGGATCCACGTTGCAGTTTCAGTCACGAATGCAATTCCTTCCTTCACTTAGAGAAAGAAAAAACCACTTTGGTAACTAATGGTACCGTCTCTAGCCGTTACATGTACCCTCTCTTGGTATTGGTGCGAAGAAAATATTGCACTCGATAGTGTCAACACCTTATTCTATTCTTTAATGCAGTTATTTTGCATTGACAAAGGAAATTCATTCTTTAGAAACACATCTAGAATGCTCATTGAGTACCATTTTATTTTGTCGAAAATGTGGAATCACGTAAAGTAAGTATTCAAATCTGCATGTGTCATCATTATATTTATAACGAATGCCGAATGTTTTTCTTTTACATCTCCGGTCTGCCACATTTTCTAACATAATTTCGATTACAGGCTGAGCAACGATAATTTCTTACACTCACGTCGTGGTTTATGTCTACCATTCGTAATCTCCCTCGTTCTCTCTGCTTTCAACTGTGAAACTGAGATGTCTCGAACGCTACACAGCGCATGCGTAAATCTTAGCGCTTCAAGGAGAGTGACGTGCCTCCTCAGTAGTCTCCATGTTGTTGATGCGGATGACAGGACGTCAAGCACCGCCTGTGAGTCACGAATGACCTCTTACTTTGAGAAGCAATCACTCCAGGAGGTTTTCTCCTTTGTGCCTTTAACCTGACCACTTGCGTGCAAGAAACACACATGTCCAATACTTGGAAATAAATTTCGACAGACATATATACTGAGAGATGATAGTTTTAGAAGTGTGTCAAATGTAGCCTCTCTTATATTTTTTTAAGTCACTAGTGAAGCAGCTCATCTCAGTTTGCAATTGAAAATACAACTCATGGAAAAATATGTAGTCAAGTCTTGAGATTTGTGCCTGAATTTTGTAATGGCTGAATGCGGAATTCGACGAAAGGGTTACACTTTCTAGCAAATAATGTGTGCGTAATTGTTTGATCTAGGAAGAAATCGTAGGAATATGGGCGAATACCGAAAGTGAGACTAGAAAGAGTCGGGTGTAGGTCTGGGCGTATCGGACAGGCTGCTACACAGTTCCCACTCTCTGACGCTATCCTTCTGCTAACCGCCACGGGGACTTTTGGCTGCTCAGTTTCCTGCCTGGCCCGGTGCACCCCTCCTTAGCTAACCTGGTCGCCCAAGACTTCTCTTAAGCGACCATATTGATGACGATCTCAGTGCGGACGCCAGATCAACACAGGATGCTGCGAAACACTACTCCCATCCTCAGACCATCCACTACACCCGGCCTCCAGGTCGCTGAATTACAGGAGCACGCCACCACTCCCAGCCGCCAGCGTAACTCTTTCAACCGCTACTTTACCTACAATCTGCGATGTCAACGAACTATTTTTTCTCCATACTCACAGCTTACTCGCCGATTTATCACGAAAACTAATGTGTATAGTGTACTTATTCATTTCTATCTTTCCGTTTCGACGAGAAAGTACACTGCTGCGTATGAAACGAACTGTTGTTACCTTGTGGATCCACGTTGCAGTTTCAGTCACGAATGCAATTCCTTCCTTCACTTAGAGAAAGAAAAAACCACTTTGGTAACTAATGGTACCGTCTCTAGCCGTTACATGTACCCTCTCTTGGTATTGGTGCGAAGAAAATATTGCACTCGATAGTGTCAACACCTTATTCTATTCTTTAATGCAGTTATTTTGCATTGACAAAGGAAATTCATTCTTTAGAAACACATCTAGAATGCTCATTGAGTACCATTTTATTTTGTCGAAAATGTGGAATCACGTAAAGTAAGTATTCAAATCTGCATGTGTCATCATTATATTTATAACGAATGCCGAATGTTTTTCTTTTACATCTCCGGTCTGCCACATTTTCTAACATAATTTCGATTACAGGCTGAGCAACGATAATTTCTTACACTCACGTCGTGGTTTATGTCTACCATTCGTAATCTCCCTCGTTCTCTCTGCTTTCAACTGTGAAACTGAGATGTCTCGAACGCTACACAGCGCATGCGTAAATCTTAGCGCTTCAAGGAGAGTGACGTGCCTCCTCAGTAGTCTCCATGTTGTTGATGCGGATGACAGGACGTCAAGCACCGCCTGTGAGTCACGAATGACCTCTTACTTTGAGAAGCAATCACTCCAGGAGGTTTTCTCCTTTGTGCCTTTAACCTGACCACTTGCGTGCAAGAAACACACATGTCCAATACTTGGAAATAAATTTCGACAGACATATATACTGAGAGATGATAGTTTTAGAAGTGTGTCAAATGTAGCCTCTCTTATATTTTTTTAAGTCACTAGTGAAGCAGCTCATCTCAGTTTGCAATTGAAAATACAACTCATGGAAAAATATGTAGTCAAGTCTTGAGATTTGTGCCTGAATTTTGTAATGGCTGAATGCGGAATTCGACGAAAGGGTTACACTTTCTAGCAAATAATGTGTGCGTAATTGTTTGATCTAGGAAGAAATCGTAGGAATATGGGCGAATACCGAAAGTGAGACTAGAAAGAGTCGGGTGTAGGTCTGGGCGTATCGGACAGGCTGCTACACAGTTCCCACTCTCTGACGCTATCCTTCTGCTAACCGCCACGGGGACTTTTGGCTGCTCAGTTTCCTGCCTGGCCCGGTGCACCCCTCCTTAGCTAACCTGGTCGCCCAAGACTTCTCTTAAGCGACCATATTGATGACGATCTCAGTGCGGACGCCAGATCAACACAGGATGCTGCGAAACACTACTCCCATCCTCAGACCATCCACCACACCCGGCCTCCCGGTCGCTGGATTACAGGAGCACGCCACCACTCCCAGAGGCCAGCGTAATTCTTTCAACCGCTACTTTACCTACAATCTGCGATGTCAACGAACTATTTTTTCTCCATACTCACAGCTTACTCGCCGATTTATCACAAAAACTAATGTGTATAGTGTACTTATCCTTCTGCTGCGTATGAAACGAACTGTTGTTACCTTGTGGATCCACGTTGCAGTTTCAGTCACGAATGCAATTCCTTCCTTCACTTAGAGAAAGAAAAAACCACTTTGGTAACTAATGGTACCGTCTCTAGCCGTCACATGTACCCTCTCTTGGTATTGGTGCGAAGAAAACATTGCACTCGATAGTGTCAACACCTTATTCTATTCTTTAATGCAGTTATTTTGCATTGAAACAGGAAATTCATACTTTAGAAACACATCTAGAATGCTCATTGAGTACCATTTTATTTTGTCGAAAATGTGGAATCACGTAAAGTAAGTATTCAAATCTGCATGTGTCATTATTATATTTATAACGAATGCCGAATGTTTTTCTTTTACATCTCCGGTCTGCCACATTTTCTAACATAATTTCGATTACAGGCTGAGCAACGATAATTTCTTACACTCACGTCGTGGTTTATGTCTACCATTCGTAATCTCCCTCGTTCTCTCTGCTTTCAACTGTGAAACTGAGATGTCTCGAACGCTACACAGCGCATGCGTAAATCTTAGCGCTTCAAGGAGAGTGACGTGCCTCCTCAGTAGTCTCCATGTTCTTGATGCGGATGACAGGACGTCAAGCACCGCCTGTGAGTAACGAATGACCTCTTACTTTGAGAAGCAATCACTCCAGGAGGTTTTCTCCTTTGTGCCTTTATCCTGACCACTTGCGTGCAAGAAACACACATGTCCAATACTTGGAAATAAATTTCGACAGACATATATACTGAGAGATGATAGTTTTAGAAGTGTGTCAAATGTAGCCTCTCTTATATTTTTTTAAGTCACTAGTGAAGCAGCTCATCTCAGTTTGCAATTGAAAATACAACTCATGGAAAAATATGTAGTCAAGTCTTGAGATATGTGCCTGAATTTTGTAATGGCTGAATGCGGAATTCGACGAAAGGGTTACACTTTCTAGCAAATAATGTGTGCGTAATTGTTTGATCTAGGAAGAAATCGTAGGAATATGGGCGAATACCGAAAGTGAGACTAGAAAGAGTCGGGTGTAGGTCTGGGCGTATCGGACAGGCTGCTACACAGTTCCCACTCTCTGACGCTATCCTTCTGCTAACCGCCACGGGGACTTTTGGCTGCTCAGTTTCCTGCCTGGCCCGGTGCACCCCTCCTTAGCTAACCTGGTCGCCCAAGACTCCTCTTAAGCGACCATATTGATGACGATCTCAGTGCGGACGCCAGATCAACACAGGATGCTGCGAAACACTACTCCCATCCTCAGACCATCCACCACACCCGGCCTCCCGGTCGCTGGATTACAGGAGCACGCTACCACTCCCAGCCGCCAGCGTAATTCTTTCAACCGCTACTTTACCTACAACCTGCGATGTCAACGAACTATTTTTTCTCCATACTCACAGCTTACTCGCCGATTTATCACGAAAACTAATGTGTATAGTGTACTTATTCATTTCTTACTTTGCGTTTCGACGAGAAAGTACACTGCTGCGTATGAAACGAACTGTTGTTACCTTGTGGATCCACGTTGCAGTTTCAGTCACGAATGCAATTCCTTCCTTCACTTAGAGAAAGAAAAAACCACTTTGGTAACTAATGGTACCGTCTCTAGCCGTCACATGTACCCTCTCTTGGTATTGGTGCGAAGAAAATATTGCACTCGATAGTGTCAACACCTTATTCTATTCTTTAATGCAGTTATTTTGCATTGAAAAAGGAAATTCATTCTTTAGAAACACATCTAGAATGCTCATTGAGTACCATTTTATTTTGTCGAAAATGTGGAATCACGTAAAGTAAGTATTCAAATCTGCATGTGTCATTATTATATTTATAACGAATGCCGAATGTTTTTCTTTTACATCTCCGGTCTGCCACATTTTCTAACATAATTTCGATTACAGGCTGAGCAACGATAATTTCTTACACTCACGTCGTGGTTTATGTCTACCATTCGTAATCTCCCTCGTTCTCTCTGCTTTCAACTGTGAAACTGAGATGTCTCGAACGCTACACAGCGCGTGCGTAAATCTTAGCGCTTCAAGGAGAGTGACGTGCCTCCTCAGTAGTCTCCATGTTCTTGATGCGGATGACAGGACGTCAAGCACCGCCTGTGAGTCACGAATGACCTCTTACTTTGAGAAGCAATCACTCCAGGAGGTTTTCTCCTTTGTGCCTTTAACCTGACCACTTGCGTGCAAGAAACACACATGTCCAATACTTGGAAATAAATTTCGACAGACATTTATACTGAGAGATGATAGTTTTAGAAGTGTGTCAAATGTAGCCTCTCTTATATTTTGAAGTCACTAGTGAAGCAGCTCATCTCAGTTTGCAATTGAAAATACAACTCATGGAAAAATATGCAGTCGAGTCTTGAGATATGTGCCTGAATTTTGTAATGGCTGAATGCGGAATTCGACGAAAGGGTTACACTTTCTAGCAAATAATGTGTGCGTAATTGTTTGATCTAGGAAGAAATCGTAGGAATATGGGCGAATACCGAAAGTAAGACTAAAAAGAGTTGGGTGTAGGTCTGGGCGTATCGGACAGGCTGCTACACAGTTCCCACTCTCTGACGCTATCCTTCTGCTAACCGCCACGGGGACTTTTGGCTGCTCAGTTTCCTGCCTGGCCCGGTGCACCCCTCCTTAGCTAACCTGGTCGCCCAAGACTCCTCTTAAGCGACCATATTGATGACGATCTCAGTGCGGACGCCAGATCAACACAGGATGCTGCGAAACAGTACTCCCATCCTCAGACCATCCACTACACCCGGCCTCCAGGTCGCTGGATTACAGGAGCACGCCACCACTCCCAGCCGCCAGCGTAATTCTTTCAACCGCCACTTTACCTACAATCTGCGATGTCAACGAACTATTTTTTCTCCATACTCACAGCTTACTCGCCGATTTATCACGAAAACTAATGTGTATAGTGTACTTATTCATTTCTTACTTTGCGTTTCGACGAGAAAGTACACTGCTGCGTATGAAACGAACTGTTGTTACCTTGTGGATCCACGTTGCAGTTTCAGTCACGAATGCAATTCCTTCCTTCACTTAGAGAAAGAAAAAACCACTTTGGTAACTAATGGTACCGTCTCTAGCCGTCACATGTACCCTCTCTTGGTATTGGTGCGAAGAAAATATTGCACTCGATAGTGTCAACACCTTATTCTATTCTTTAATGCAGTTATTTTGCATTGAAAAAAACAAAATTCATTGTTTAGAAACACATCTAGAATGCTCATTGAGTACCAATTTATTTTGTCGAAAATGTGGAATCACATAAAGTTAGTATTCAAATCTGCATGTGTCATTATTATATTTATAACGAATGCCGAATGTTTTTCTTTTACATCTCCGGTCTGCCACATTTTCTAACATAATTTCGATTACAGGCTGAGCAACGATAATTTCTTACACTCACGTCGTGGTTTATGTCTACCATTCGTAATCTCCCTCGTTCTCTCTGCTTTCAACTGTGAAACTGAGATGTCTCGAACGCTACACAGCGCGTGCGTAAATCTTAGCGCTTCAAGGAGAGTGACGTGCCTCCTCAGTAGTCTCCATGTTCTTGATGCGGATGACAGGACGTCAAGCACCGCCTGTGAGTCACGAATGACCTCTTACTTTGAGAAGCAATCACTCCAGGAGGTTTTCTCCTTTGTGCCTTTAACCTGACCACTTGCGTGCAAGAAACACACATGTCCAATACTTGGAAATAAATTTCGACAGACATATATACTGAGAGATGATAGTTTTAGAAGTGTGTCAAATGTAGCCTCTCTTATATTTTTTTAAGTCACTAGTGAAGCAGCTCATCTCAGTTTGCAATTGAAAATACAACTCATGGAAAAATATGTAGTCAAGTCTTGAGATATGTGCCTGAATTTTGTAATGGCTGAATGCGGAATTCGACGAAAGGGTTACACTTTCTAGCAAATAATGTGTGCGTAATTGTTTGATCTAGGAAGAAATCGTAGGAATATGGGCGAATACCGAAAGTGAGACTAGAAAGAGTCGGGTGTAGGTCTGGGCGTATCGGACAGGCTGCTACACAGTTCCCACTCTCTGACGCTATCCTTCTGCTAACCGCCACGGGGACTTTTGGCTGCTCAGTTTCCTGCCTGGCCCGGTGCACCCCTCCTTAGCTAACCTGGTCGCCCAAGACTTCTCTTAAGCGACCATATTGATGACGATCTCAGTGCGGACGCCAGATCAACACAGGATGCTGCGAAACAGTACTCCCATCCTCAGACCATCCACTACACCCGGCCTCCAGGTCGCTGGATTACAGGAGCACGCCACCACTCCCAGCCGCCAGCGTAATTCTTTCAACCGCCACTTTACCTACAATCTGCGATGTCAACGAACTATTTTTTCTCCATACTCACAGCTTACTCGCCGATTTATCACGAAAACTAATGTGTATAGTGTACTTATTCATTTCTTACTTTGCGTTTCGACGAGGAAGTACACTGCTGCGTATGAAACGAACTGTTGTTACCTTGTGGATCCACGTTGCAGTTTCAGTCACGAATGCAATTCCTTCCTTCACTTAGAGAAAGAAAAAACCACTTTGGTAACTAATGGTACCGTCTCTAGCCGTCACATGTACCCTCTCTTGGTATTGGTGCGAAGAAAATATTGCACTCGATAGTGTCAACACCTTATTCTATTCTTTAATGCAGTTATTTTGCATTGAAAAAAACAAAATTCATTCTTTAGAAACACATCTAGAATGCTCATTGAGTACCATTTTATTTTGTCGAAAATGTGGAATCACATAAAGTTAGTATTCAAATCTGCATGTGTCATTATTATATTTATAACGAATGCCGAATGTTTTTCTTTTACATCTCCGGTCTGCCACATTTTCTAACATAATTTCGATTACAGGCTGAGCAACGATAATTTCTTACACTCACGTCGTGGTTTATGTCTACCATTCGTAATCTCCCTCGTTCTCTCTGCTTTCAACTGTGAAACTGAGATGTCTCGAACGCTACACAGCGCGTGCGTAAATCTCAGCGCTTCAAGGAGAGTGACGTGCCTCCTCAGTAGTCTCCATGTTGTTGATGCGGATGACAGGACGTCAAGCACCGCCTGTGAGTCACGAATGACCTCTTACTTTGAGAAGCAATCACTCCAGGAGGTTTTCTCCTTTGTGCCTTTAACCTGACCACTTGCGTGCAAGAAACACACATGTCCAATACTTGGAAATAAATTTCGACAGACATTTATACTGAGAGATGATAGTTTTAGAAGTGTGTCAAATCTAGCCTCTCTTATATTTTGAAGTCACTAGTGAAGCAGCTCATCTCAGTTTGCAATTGAAAATACAACTCATGGAAAAATATGTAGTCAAGTCTTGAGATATGTGCCTGAATTTTGTAATGGCTGAATGCGGAATTCGACGAAAGGGTTACACTTTCTAGCAAATAATGTGTGCGTAATTGTTTGATCTAGGAAGAAATCGTAGGAATATGGGCGAATACCGAAAGTGAGACTAGAAAGAGTCGGGTGTAGGTCTGGGCGTATCGGACAGGCTGCTACACAGTTCCCACTCTCTGACGCTATCCTTCTGCTAACCGCCACGGGGACTTTTGGCTGCTCAGTTTCCTGCCTGGCCCGGTGCACCCCTCCTTAGCTAACCTGGTCGCCCAAGACTTCTCTTAAGCGACCATATTGATGACGATCTCAGTGCGGACGCCAGATCAACACAGGATGCTGCGAAACACTACTCCCATCCTCAGACCATCCACCACACCCGGCCTCCCGGTCGCTGGATTACAGGAGCACGCCACCACTCCCAGAGGCCAGCGTAATTCTTTCAACCGCTACTTTACCTACAATCTGCGATGTCAACGAACTATTTTTTCTCCATACTCACAGCTTACTCGCCGATTTATCACGAAAACTAATGTGTATAGTGTACTTATCCTTCTGCTGCGTATGAAACGAACTGTTGTTACCTTGTGGATCCACGTTGCAGTTTCAGTCACGAATGCAATTCCTTCCTTCACTTAGAGAAAGAAAAAACCACTTTGGTAACTAATGGTACCGTCTCTAGCCGTCACATGTACCCTCTCTTGGTATTGGTGCGAAGAAAATATTGCACTCGATAGTGTCAACACCTTATTCTATTCTTTAATGCAGTTATTTTGCATTGAAACAGGAAATTCATTCTTTAGAAACACATCTAGAATGCTCATTGAGTACCATTTTATTTTGTCGAAAATGTGGAATCACGTAAAGTAAGTATTCAAATCTGCATGTGTCATTATTATATTTATAACGAATGCCGAATGTTTTTCTTTTACATCTCCGGTCTGCCACATTTTCTAACATAATTTCGATTACAGGCTGAGCAACGATAATTTCTTACACTCACGTCGTGGTTTATGTCTACCATTCGTAATCTCCCTCGTTCTCTCTGCTTTCAACTGTGAAACTGAGATGTCTCGAACGCTACACAGCGCATGCGTAAATCTTAGCGCTTCAAGGAGAGTGACGTGCCTCCTCAGTAGTCTCCATGTTCTTGATGCGGATGACAGGACGTCAAGCACCGCCTGTGAGTCACGAATGACCTCTTACTTTGAGAAGCAATCACTCCAGGAGGTTTTCTCCTTTGTGCCTTTAACCTGACCACTTGCGTGCAAGAAACACACATGTCCAATACTTGGAAATAAATTTCGACAGACATATATACTGAGAGATGATAGTTTTAGAAGTGTGTCAAATGTAGCCTCTCTTATATTTTTTTAAGTCACTAGTGAAGCAGCTCATCTCAGTTTGCAATTGAAAATACAACTCATGGAAAAATATGTAGTCAAGTCTTGAGATATGTGCCTGAATTTTGTAATGGCTGAATGCGGAATTCGACGAAAGGGTTACACTTTCTAGCAAATAATGTGTGCGTAATTGTTTGATCTAGGAAGAAATCGTAGGAATATGGGCGAATACCGAAAGTGAGACTAGAAAGAGTCGGGTGTAGGTCTGGGCGTATCGGACAGGCTGCTACACAGTTCCCACTCTCTGACGCTATCCTTCTGCTAACCGCCACGGTGACTTTTGGCTGCTCAGTTTCCTGCCTGGCCCGGTGCACCCCTCCTTAGCTAACCTGGTCGCCCAAGACTCCTCTTAAGCGACCATATTGATGACGATCTCAGTGCGGACGCCAGATCAACACAGGATGCTGCGAAACACTACTCCCATCCTCAGACCATCCACCACACCCGGCCTCCCGGTCGCTGGATTACAGGAGCACGCCACCACTCCCAGCCGCCAGCGTAATTCTTTCAACCGCTACTTTACCTACAATCTGCGATGTCAACGAACTATTTTTTCTCCATACTCACAGCTTACTCGCCGATTTATCACGAAAACTAATGTGTATAGTGTACTTATTCATTTCTTACTTTGCGTTTCGACGAGAAAGTACACTGCTGCGTATGAAACGAACTGTTGTTACCTTGTGGATCCACGTTGCAGTTTCAGTCACGAATGCAATTCCTTCCTTCACTTAGAGAAAGAAAAAACCACTTTGGTAACTAATGGTACCGTCTCTAGCCGTCACATGTACCCTCTCTTGGTATTGGTGCGAAGAAAATATTGCACTCGATAGTGTCAACACCTTATTCTATTCTTTAATGCAGTTATTTTGCATTGAAAAAAACAAAATTCATTCTTTAGAAACACATCTAGAATGCTCATTGAGTACCATTTTATTTTGTCGAAAATGTGGAATCACATAAAGTTAGTATTCAAATCTGCATGTGTCATTATTATATTTATAACGAATGCCGAATGTTTTTCTTTTACATCTCCGGTCTGCCACATTTTCTAACATAATTTCGATTACAGGCTGAGCAACGATAATTTCTTACACTCACGTCGTGGTTTATGTCTACCATTCGTAATCTCCCTCGTTCTCTCTGCTTTCAACTGTGAAACTGAGATGTCTCGAACGCTACACAGCGCGTGCGTAAATCTTAGCGCTTCAAGGAGAGTGACGTGCCTCCTCAGTAGTCTCCATGTTCTTGATGCGGATGACAGGACGTCAAGCACCGCCTGTGAGTCACGAATGACCTCTTACTTTGAGAAGCAATCACTCCAGGAGGTTTTCTCCTTTGTGCCTTTAACCTGACCACTTGCGTGCAAGAAACACACATGTCCAATACTTGGAAATAAATTTCGACAGACATATATACTGAGAGATGATAGTTTTAGAAGTGTGTCAAATGTAGCCTCTCTTATATTTTTTTAAGTCACTAGTGAAGCAGCTCATCTCAGTTTGCAATTGAAAATACAACTCATGGAAAAATATGTAGTCAAGTCTTGAGATATGTGCCTGAATTTTGTAATGGCTGAATGCGGAATTCGACGAAAGGGTTACACTTTCTAGCAAATAATGTGTGCGTAATTGTTTGATCTAGGAAGAAATCGTAGGAATATGGGCGAATACCGAAAGTGAGACTAGAAAGAGTCGGGTGTAGGTCTGGGCGTATCGGACAGGCTGCTACACAGTTCCCACTCTCTGACGCTATCCTTCTGCTAACCGCCACGGGGACTTTTGGCTGCTCAGTTTCCTGCCTGGCCCGGTGCACCCCTCCTTAGCTAACCTGGTCGCCCAAGACTTCTCTTAAGCGACCATATTGATGACGATCTCAGTGCGGACGCCAGATCAACACAGGATGCTGCGAAACAGTACTCCCATCCTCAGACCATCCACTACACCCGGCCTCCAGGTCGCTGGATTACAGGAGCACGCCACCACTCCCAGCCGCCAGCGTAATTCTTTCAACCGCCACTTTACCTACAATCTGCGATGTCAACGAACTATTTTTTCTCCATACTCACAGCTTACTCGCCGATTTATCACGAAAACTAATGTGTATAGTGTACTTATTCATTTCTTACTTTGCGTTTCGACGAGAAAGTACACTGCTGCGTATGAAACGAACTGTTGTTACCTTGTGGATCCACGTTGCAGTTTCAGTCACGAATGCAATTCCTTCCTTCACTTAGAGAAAGAAAAAACCACTTTGGTAACTAATGGTACCGTCTCTAGCCGTCACATGTACCCTCTCTTGGTATTGGTGCGAAGAAAATATTGCACTCGATAGTGTCAACACCTTATTCTATTCTTTAATGCAGTTATTTTGCATTGAAAAAAACAAAATTCATTCTTTAGAAACACATCTAGAATGCTCATTGAGTACCATTTTATTTTGTCGAAAATGTGGAATCACATAAAGTTAGTATTCAAATCTGCATGTGTCATTATTATATTTATAACGAATGCCGAATGTTTTTCTTTTACATCTCCGGTCTGCCACATTTTCTAACATAATTTCGATTACAGGCTGAGCAACGATAATTTCTTACACTCACGTCGTGGTTTATGTCTACCATTCGTAATCTCCCTCGTTCTCTCTGCTTTCAACTGTGAAACTGAGATGTCTCGAACGCTACACAGCGCGTGCGTAAATCTTAGCGCTTCAAGGAGAGTGACGTGCCTCCTCAGTAGTCTCCATGTTGTTGATGCGGATGACAGGACGTCAAGCACCGCCTGTGAGTCACGAATGACCTCTTACTTTGAGAAGCAATCACTCCAGGAGGTTTTCTCCTTTGTGCCTTTAACCTGACCACTTGCGTGCAAGAAACACACATGTCCAATACTTGGAAATAAATTTCGACAGACATTTATACTGAGAGATGATAGTTTTAGAAGTGTGTCAAATCTAGCCTCTCTTATATTTTGAAGTCACTAGTGAAGCAGCTCATCTCAGTTTGCAATTGAAAATACAACTCATGGAAAAATATGTAGTCAAGTCTTGAGATATGTGCCTGAATTTTGTAATGGCTGAATGCGGAATTCGACGAAAGGGTTACACTTTCTAGCAAATAATGTGTGCGTAATTGTTTGATCTAGGAAGAAATCGTAGGAATATGGGCGAATACCGAAAGTGAGACTAGAAAGAGTCGGGTGTAGGTCTGGGCGTATCGGACAGGCTGCTACACAGTTCCCACTCTCTGACGCTATCCTTCTGCTAACCGCCACGGGGACTTTTGGCTGCTCAGTTTCCTGCCTGGCCCGGTGCACCCCTCCTTAGCTAACCTGGTCGCCCAAGACTCCTCTTAAGCGACCATATTGATGACGATCTCAGTGCGGACGCCAGATCAACACAGGATGCTGCGAAACAGTACTCCCATCCTCAGACCATCCACTACACCCGGCCTCCAGGTCGCTGGATTACAGGAGCACGCCACCACTCCCAGCCGCCAGCGTAATTCTTTCAACCGCCACTTTACCTACAATCTGCGATGTCAACGAACTATTTTTTCTCCATACTCACAGCTTACTCGCCGATTTATCACGAAAACTAATGTGTATAGTGTACTTATTCATTTCTTACTTTGCGTTTCGACGAGAAAGTACACTGCTGCGTATGAAACGAACTGTTGTTACCTTGTGGATCCACGTTGCAGTTTCAGTCACGAATGCAATTCCTTCCTTCACTTAGAGAAAGAAAAAACCACTTTGGTAACTAATGGTACCGTCTCTAGCCGTCACATGTACCCTCTCTTGGTATTGGTGCGAAGAAAATATTGCACTCGATAGTGTCAACACCTTATTCTATTCTTTAATGCAGTTATTTTGCATTGAAAAAAACAAAATTCATTCTTTAGAAACACATCTAGAATGCTCATTGAGTACCATTTTATTTTGTCGAAAATGTGGAATCACATAAAGTTAGTATTCAAATCTGCATGTGTCATTATTATATTTATAACGAATGCCGAATGTTTTTCTTTTACATCTCCGGTCTGCCACATTTTCTAACATAATTTCGATTACAGGCTGAGCAACGATAATTTCTTACACTCACGTCGTGGTTTATGTCTACCATTCGTAATCTCCCTCGTTCTCTCTGCTTTCAACTGTGAAACTGAGATGTCTCGAACGCTACACAGCGCGTGCGTAAATCTTAGCGCTTCAAGGAGAGTGACGTGCCTCCTCAGTAGTCTCCATGTTGTTGATGCGGATGACAGGACGTCAAGCACCGCCTGTGAGTCACGAATGACCTCTTACTTTGAGAAGCAATCACTCCAGGAGGTTTTCTCCTTTGTGCCTTTAACCTGACCACTTGCGTGCAAGAAACACACATGTCCAATACTTGGAAATAAATTTCGACAGACATTTATACTGAGAGATGATAGTTTTAGAAGTGTGTCAAATGTAGCCTCTCTTATATTTTGAAGTCACTAGTGAAGCAGCTCATCTCAGTTTGCAATTGAAAATACAACTCATGGAAAAATATGCAGTCGAGTCTTGAGATATGTGCCTGAATTTTGTAATGGCTGAATGCGGAATTCGACGAAAGGGTTACACTTTCTAGCAAATAATGTGTGCGTAATTGTTTGATCTAGGAAGAAATCGTAGGAATATGGGCGAATACCGAAAGTAAGACTAAAAAGAGTTGGGTGTAGGTCTGGGCGTATCGGACAGGCTGCTACACAGTTCCCACTCTCTGACGCTATCCTTCTGCTAACCGCCACGGGGACTTTTGGCTGCTCAGTTTCCTGCCTGGCCCGGTGCACCCCTCCTTAGCTAACCTGGTCGCCCAAGACTCCTCTTAAGCGACCATATTGATGACGATCTCAGTGCGGACGCCAGATCAACACAGGATGCTGCGAAACAGTACTCCCATCCTCAGACCATCCACTACACCCGGCCTCCAGGTCGCTGGATTACAGGAGCACGCCACCACTCCCAGCCGCCAGCGTAATTCTTTCAACCGCCACTTTACCTACAATCTGCGATGTCAACGAACTATTTTTTCTCCATACTCACAGCTTACTCGCCGATTTATCACGAAAACTAATGTGTATAGTGTACTTATTCATTTCTTACTTTGCGTTTCGACGAGGAAGTACACTGCTGCGTATGAAACGAACTGTTGTTACCTTGTGGATCCACGTTGCAGTTTCAGTCACGAATGCAATTCCTTCCTTCACTTAGAGAAAGAAAAAACCACTTTGGTAACTAATGGTACCGTCTCTAGCCGTCACATGTACCCTCTCTTGGTATTGGTGCGAAGAAAATATTGCACTCGATAGTGTCAACACCTTATTCTATTCTTTAATGCAGTTATTTTGCATTGAAAAAAACAAAATTCATTCTTTAGAAACACATCTAGAATGCTCATTGAGTACCATTTTATTTTGTCGAAAATGTGGAATCACATAAAGTTAGTATTCAAATCTGCATGTGTCATTATTATATTTATAACGAATGCCGAATGTTTTTCTTTTACATCTCCGGTCTGCCACATTTTCTAACATAATTTCGATTACAGGCTGAGCAACGATAATTTCTTACACTCACGTCGTGGTTTATGTCTACCATTCGTAATCTCCCTCGTTCTCTCTGCTTTCAACTGTGAAACTGAGATGTCTCGAACGCTACACAGCGCGTGCGTAAATCTCAGCGCTTCAAGGAGAGTGACGTGCCTCCTCAGTAGTCTCCATGTTGTTGATGCGGATGACAGGACGTCAAGCACCGCCTGTGAGTCACGAATGACCTCTTACTTTGAGAAGCAATCACTCCAGGAGGTTTTCTCCTTTGTGCCTTTAACCTGACCACTTGCGTGCAAGAAACACACATGTCCAATACTTGGAAATAAATTTCGACAGACATTTATACTGAGAGATGATAGTTTTAGAAGTGTGTCAAATCTAGCCTCTCTTATATTTTGAAGTCACTAGTGAAGCAGCTCATCTCAGTTTGCAATTGAAAATACAACTCATGGAAAAATATGTAGTCAAGTCTTGAGATATGTGCCTGAATTTTGTAATGGCTGAATGCGGAATTCGACGAAAGGGTTACACTTTCTAGCAAATAATGTGTGCGTAATTGTTTGATCTAGGAAGAAATCGTAGGAATATGGGCGAATACCGAAAGTGAGACTAGAAAGAGTCGGGTGTAGGTCTGGGCGTATCGGACAGGCTGCTACACAGTTCCCACTCTCTGACGCTATCCTTCTGCTAACCGCCACGGGGACTTTTGGCTGCTCAGTTTCCTGCCTGGCCCGGTGCACCCCTCCTTAGCTAACCTGGTCGCCCAAGACTTCTCTTAAGCGACCATATTGATGACGATCTCAGTGCGGACGCCAGATCAACACAGGATGCTGCGAAACACTACTCCCATCCTCAGACCATCCACCACACCCGGCCTCCCGGTCGCTGGATTACAGGAGCACGCCACCACTCCCAGAGGCCAGCGTAATTCTTTCAACCGCTACTTTACCTACAATCTGCGATGTCAACGAACTATTTTTTCTCCATACTCACAGCTTACTCGCCGATTTATCACGAAAACTAATGTGTATAGTGTACTTATCCTTCTGCTGCGTATGAAACGAACTGTTGTTACCTTGTGGATCCACGTTGCAGTTTCAGTCACGAATGCAATTCCTTCCTTCACTTAGAGAAAGAAAAAACCACTTTGGTAACTAATGGTACCGTCTCTAGCCGTCACATGTACCCTCTCTTGGTATTGGTGCGAAGAAAATATTGCACTCGATAGTGTCAACACCTTATTCTATTCTTTAATGCAGTTATTTTGCATTGAAACAGGAAATTCATTCTTTAGAAACACATCTAGAATGCTCATTGAGTACCATTTTATTTTGTCGAAAATGTGGAATCACGTAAAGTAAGTATTCAAATCTGCATGTGTCATTATTATATTTATAACGAATGCCGAATGTTTTTCTTTTACATCTCCGGTCTGCCACATTTTCTAACATAATTTCGATTACAGGCTGAGCAACGATAATTTCTTACACTCACGTCGTGGTTTATGTCTACCATTCGTAATCTCCCTCGTTCTCTCTGCTTTCAACTGTGAAACTGAGATGTCTCGAACGCTACACAGCGCATGCGTAAATCTTAGCGCTTCAAGGAGAGTGACGTGCCTCCTCAGTAGTCTCCATGTTCTTGATGCGGATGACAGGACGTCAAGCACCGCCTGTGAGTCACGAATGACCTCTTACTTTGAGAAGCAATCACTCCAGGAGGTTTTCTCCTTTGTGCCTTTAACCTGACCACTTGCGTGCAAGAAACACACATGTCCAATACTTGGAAATAAATTTCGACAGACATATATACTGAGAGATGATAGTTTTAGAAGTGTGTCAAATGTAGCCTCTCTTATATTTTTTTAAGTCACTAGTGAAGCAGCTCATCTCAGTTTGCAATTGAAAATACAACTCATGGAAAAATATGTAGTCAAGTCTTGAGATATGTGCCTGAATTTTGTAATGGCTGAATGCGGAATTCGACGAAAGGGTTACACTTTCTAGCAAATAATGTGTGCGTAATTGTTTGATCTAGGAAGAAATCGTAGGAATATGGGCGAATACCGAAAGTGAGACTAGAAAGAGTCGGGTGTAGGTCTGGGCGTATCGGACAGGCTGCTACACAGTTCCCACTCTCTGACGCTATCCTTCTGCTAACCGCCACGGGGACTTTTGGCTGCTCAGTTTCCTGCCTGGCCCGGTGCACCCCTCCTTAGCTAACCTGGTCGCCCAAGACTCCTCTTAAGCGACCATATTGATGACGATCTCAGTGCGGACGCCAGATCAACACAGGATGCTGCGAAACACTACTCCCATCCTCAGACCATCCACCACACCCGGCCTCCCGGTCGCTGGATTACAGGAGCACGCCACCACTCCCAGCCGCCAGCGTAATTCTTTCAACCGCTACTTTACCTACAATCTGCGATGTCAACGAACTATTTTTTCTCCATACTCACAGCTTACTCGCCGATTTATCACGAAAACTAATGTGTATAGTGTACTTATTCATTTCTTACTTTGCGTTTCGACGAGAAAGTACACTGCTGCGTATGAAACGAACTGTTGTTACCTTGTGGATCCACGTTGCAGTTTCAGTCACGAATGCAATTCCTTCCTTCACTTAGAGAAAGAAAAAACCACTTTGGTAACTAATGGTACCGTCTCTAGCCGTCACATGTACCCTCTCTTGGTATTGGTGCGAAGAAAATATTGCACTCGATAGTGTCAACACCTTATTCTATTCTTTAATGCAGTTATTTTGCATTGAAAAAGGAAATTCATTCTTTAGAAACACATCTAGAATGCTCATTGAGTACCATTTTATTTTGTCGAAAATGTGGAATCACGTAAAGTAAGTATTCAAATCTGCATGTGTCATTATTATATTTATAACGAATGCCGAATGTTTTTCTTTTACATCTCCGGTCTGCCACATTTTCTAACATAATTTCGATTACAGGCTGAGCAACGATAATTTCTTACACTCACGTCGTGGTTTATGTCTACCATTCGTAATCTCCCTCGTTCTCTCTGCTTTCAACTGTGAAACTGAGATGTCTCGAACGCTACACAGCGCGTGCGTAAATCTTAGCGCTTCAAGGAGAGTGACGTGCCTCCTCAGTAGTCTCCATGTTGTTGATGCGGATGACAGGACGTCAAGCACCGCCTGTGAGTCACGAATGACCTCTTACTTTGAGAAGCAATCACTCCAGGAGGTTTTCTCCTTTGTGCCTTTAACCTGACCACTTGCGTGCAAGAAACACACATGTCCAATACTTGGAAATAAATTTCGACAGACATTTATACTGAGAGATGATAGTTTTAGAAGTGTGTCAAATCTAGCCTCTCTTATATTTTGAAGTCACTAGTGAAGCAGCTCATCTCAGTTTGCAATTGAAAATACAACTCATGGAAAAATATGTAGTCAAGTCTTGAGATATGTGCCTGAATTTTGTAATGGCTGAATGCGGAATTCGACGAAAGGGTTACACTTTCTAGCAAATAATGTGTGCGTAATTGTTTGATCTAGGAAGAAATCGTAGGAATATGGGCGAATACCGAAAGTGAGACTAGAAAGAGTCGGGTGTAGGTCTGGGCGTATCGGACAGGCTGCTACACAGTTCCCACTCTCTGACGCTATCCTTCTGCTAACCGCCACGGGGACTTTTGGCTGCTCAGTTTCCTGCCTGGCCCGGTGCACCCCTCCTTAGCTAACCTGGTCGCCCAAGACTCCTCTTAAGCGACCATATTGATGACGATCTCAGTGCGGACGCCAGATCAACACAGGATGCTGCGAAACAGTACTCCCATCCTCAGACCATCCACTACACCCGGCCTCCAGGTCGCTGGATTACAGGAGCACGCCACCACTCCCAGCCGCCAGCGTAATTCTTTCAACCGCCACTTTACCTACAATCTGCGATGTCAACGAACTATTTTTTCTCCATACTCACAGCTTACTCGCCGATTTATCACGAAAACTAATGTGTATAGTGTACTTATTCATTTCTTACTTTGCGTTTCGACGAGAAAGTACACTGCTGCGTATGAAACGAACTGTTGTTACCTTGTGGATCCACGTTGCAGTTTCAGTCACGAATGCAATTCCTTCCTTCACTTAGAGAAAGAAAAAACCACTTTGGTAACTAATGGTACCGTCTCTAGCCGTCACATGTACCCTCTCTTGGTATTGGTGCGAAGAAAATATTGCACTCGATAGTGTCAACACCTTATTCTATTCTTTAATGCAGTTATTTTGCATTGAAAAAAACAAAATTCATTCTTTAGAAACACATCTAGAATGCTCATTGAGTACCATTTTATTTTGTCGAAAATGTGGAATCACATAAAGTTAGTATTCAAATCTGCATGTGTCATTATTATATTTATAACGAATGCCGAATGTTTTTCTTTTACATCTCCGGTCTGCCACATTTTCTAACATAATTTCGATTACAGGCTGAGCAACGATAATTTCTTACACTCACGTCGTGGTTTATGTCTACCATTCGTAATCTCCCTCGTTCTCTCTGCTTTCAACTGTGAAACTGAGATGTCTCGAACGCTACACAGCGCGTGCGTAAATCTTAGCGCTTCAAGGAGAGTGACGTGCCTCCTCAGTAGTCTCCATGTTGTTGATGCGGATGACAGGACGTCAAGCACCGCCTGTGAGTCACGAATGACCTCTTACTTTGAGAAGCAATCACTCCAGGAGGTTTTCTCCTTTGTGCCTTTAACCTGACCACTTGCGTGCAAGAAACACACATGTCCAATACTTGGAAATAAATTTCGACAGACATATATACTGAGAGATGATAGTTTTAGAAGTGTGTCAAATGTAGCCTCTCTTATATTTTTTTAAGTCACTAGTGAAGCAGCTCATCTCAGTTTGCAATTGAAAATACAACTCATGGAAAAATATGTAGTCAAGTCTTGAGATATGTGCCTGAATTTTGTAATGGCTGAATGCGGAATTCGACGAAAGGGTTACACTTTCTAGCAAATAATGTGTGCGTAATTGTTTGATCTAGGAAGAAATCGTAGGAATATGGGCGAATACCGAAAGTGAGACTAGAAAGAGTCGGGTGTAGGTCTGGGCGTATCGGACAGGCTGCTACACAGTTCCCACTCTCTGACGCTATCCTTCTGCTAACCGCCACGGGGACTTTTGGCTGCTCAGTTTCCTGCCTGGCCCGGTGCACCCCTCCTTAGCTAACCTGGTCGCCCAAGACTTCTCTTAAGCGACCATATTGATGACGATCTCAGTGCGGACGCCAGATCAACACAGGATGCTGCGAAACAGTACTCCCATCCTCAGACCATCCACTACACCCGGCCTCCAGGTCGCTGGATTACAGGAGCACGCCACCACTCCCAGCCGCCAGCGTAATTCTTTCAACCGCCACTTTACCTACAATCTGCGATGTCAACGAACTATTTTTTCTCCATACTCACAGCTTACTCGCCGATTTATCACGAAAACTAATGTGTATAGTGTACTTATTCATTTCTTACTTTGCGTTTCGACGAGAAAGTACACTGCTGCGTATGAAACGAACTGTTGTTACCTTGTGGATCCACGTTGCAGTTTCAGTCACGAATGCAATTCCTTCCTTCACTTAGAGAAAGAAAAAACCACTTTGGTAACTAATGGTACCGTCTCTAGCCGTCACATGTACCCTCTCTTGGTATTGGTGCGAAGAAAATATTGCACTCGATAGTGTCAACACCTTATTCTATTCTTTAATGCAGTTATTTTGCATTGAAAAAAACAAAATTCATTCTTTAGAAACACATCTAGAATGCTCATTGAGTACCATTTTATTTTGTCGAAAATGTGGAATCACATAAAGTTAGTATTCAAATCTGCATGTGTCATTATTATATTTATAACGAATGCCGAATGTTTTTCTTTTACATCTCCGGTCTGCCACATTTTCTAACATAATTTCGATTACAGGCTGAGCAACGATAATTTCTTACACTCACGTCGTGGTTTATGTCTACCATTCGTAATCTCCCTCGTTCTCTCTGCTTTCAACTGTGAAACTGAGATGTCTCGAACGCTACACAGCGCGTGCGTAAATCTTAGCGCTTCAAGGAGAGTGACGTGCCTCCTCAGTAGTCTCCATGTTGTTGATGCGGATGACAGGACGTCAAGCACCGCCTGTGAGTCACGAATGACCTCTTACTTTGAGAAGCAATCACTCCAGGAGGTTTTCTCCTTTGTGCCTTTAACCTGACCACTTGCGTGCAAGAAACACACATGTCCAATACTTGGAAATAAATTTCGACAGACATTTATACTGAGAGATGATAGTTATAGAAGTGTGTCAAATCTAGCCTCTCTTATATTTTGAAGTCACTAGTGAAGCAGCTCATCTCAGTTTGCAATTGAAAATACAACTCATGGAAAAATATGTAGTCAAGTCTTGAGATATGTGCCTGAATTTTGTAATGGCTGAATGCGGAATTCGACGAAAGGGTTACACTTTCTAGCAAATAATGTGTGCGTAATTGTTTGATCTAGGAAGAAATCGTAGGAATATGGGCGAATACCGAAAGTGAGACTAGAAAGAGTCGGGTGTAGGTCTGGGCGTATCGGACAGGCTGCTACACAGTTCCCACTCTCTGACGCTATCCTTCTGCTAACCGCCACGGGGACTTTTGGCTGCTCAGTTTCCTGCCTGGCCCGGTGCACCCCTCCTTAGCTAACCTGGTCGCCCAAGACTCCTCTTAAGCGACCATATTGATGACGATCTCAGTGCGGACGCCAGATCAACACAGGATGCTGCGAAACAGTACTCCCATCCTCAGACCATCCACTACACCCGGCCTCCAGGTCGCTGGATTACAGGAGCACGCCACCACTCCCAGCCGCCAGCGTAATTCTTTCAACCGCCACTTTACCTACAATCTGCGATGTCAACGAACTATTTTTTCTCCATACTCACAGCTTACTCGCCGATTTATCACGAAAACTAATGTGTATAGTGTACTTATTCATTTCTTACTTTGCGTTTCGACGAGAAAGTACACTGCTGCGTATGAAACGAACTGTTGTTACCTTGTGGATCCACGTTGCAGTTTCAGTCACGAATGCAATTCCTTCCTTCACTTAGAGAAAGAAAAAACCACTTTGGTAACTAATGGTACCGTCTCTAGCCGTCACATGTACCCTCTCTTGGTATTGGTGCGAAGAAAATATTGCACTCGATAGTGTCAACACCTTATTCTATTCTTTAATGCAGTTATTTTGCATTGAAAAAAACAAAATTCATTCTTTAGAAACACATCTAGAATGCTCATTGAGTACCATTTTATTTTGTCGAAAATGTGGAATCACATAAAGTTAGTATTCAAATCTGCATGTGTCATTATTATATTTATAACGAATGCCGAATGTTTTTCTTTTACATCTCCGGTCTGCCACATTTTCTAACATAATTTCGATTACAGGCTGAGCAACGATAATTTCTTACACTCACGTCGTGGTTTATGTCTACCATTCGTAATCTCCCTCGTTCTCTCTGCTTTCAACTGTGAAACTGAGATGTCTCGAACGCTACACAGCGCGTGCGTAAATCTTAGCGCTTCAAGGAGAGTGACGTGCCTCCTCAGTAGTCTCCATGTTGTTGATGCGGATGACAGGACGTCAAGCACCGCCTGTGAGTCACGAATGACCTCTTACTTTGAGAAGCAATCACTCCAGGAGGTTTTCTCCTTTGTGCCTTTAACCTGACCACTTGCGTGCAAGAAACACACATGTCCAATACTTGGAAATAAATTTCGACAGACATTTATACTGAGAGATGATAGTTTTAGAAGTGTGTCAAATCTAGCCTCTCTTATATTTTGAAGTCACTAGTGAAGCAGCTCATCTCAGTTTGCAATTGAAAATACAACTCATGGAAAAATATGTAGTCAAGTCTTGAGATATGTGCCTGAATTTTGTAATGGCTGAATGCGGAATTCGACGAAAGGGTTACACTTTCTAGCAAATAATGTGTGCGTAATTGTTTGATCTAGGAAGAAATCGTAGGAATATGGGCGAATACCGAAAGTGAGACTAGAAAGAGTCGGGTGTAGGTCTGGGCGTATCGGACAGGCTGCTACACAGTTCCCACTCTCTGACGCTATCCTTCTGCTAACCGCCACGGGGACTTTTGGCTGCTCAGTTTCCTGCCTGGCCCGGTGCACCCCTCCTTAGCTAACCTGGTCGCCCAAGACTTCTCTTAAGCGACCATATTGATGACGATCTCAGTGCGGACGCCAGATCAACACAGGATGCTGCGAAACACTACTCCCATCCTCAGACCATCCACCACACCCTGCCTCCCGGTCGCTGGATTACAGGAGCACGCCACCACTCCCAGAGGCCAGCGTAATTCTTTCAACCGCTACTTTACCTACAATCTGCGATGTCAACGAACTATTTTTTCTCCATACTCACAGCTTACTCGCCGATTTATCACGAAAACTAATGTGTATAGTGTACTTATCCTTCTGCTGCGTATGAAACGAACTGTTGTTACCTTGTGGATCCACGTTGCAGTTTCAGTCACGAATGCAATTCCTTCCTTCACTTAGAGAAAGAAAAAACCACTTTGGTAACTAATGGTACCGTCTCTAGCCGTCACATGTACCCTCTCTTGGTATTGGTGCGAAGAAAATATTGCACTCGATAGTGTCAACACCTTATTCTATTCTTTAATGCAGTTATTTTGCATTGAAAAAGGAAATTCATTCTTTAGAATCACATCTAGAATGCTCATTGAGTACCATTTTATTTTGTCGAAAATGTGGAATCACGTAAAGTAAGTATTCAAATCTGCATGTGTCATTATTATATTTATAACGAATGCCGAATGTTTTTCTTTTACATCTCCGGTCTGCCACATTTTCTAACATAATTTCGATTACAGGCTGAGCAACGATAATTTCTTACACTCACGTCGTGGTTTATGTCTACCATTCGTAATCTCCCTCGTTCTCTCTGCTTTCAACTGTGAAACTGAGATGTCTCGAACGCTACACAGCGCATGCGTAAATCTTAGCGCTTCAAGGAGAGTGACGTGCCTCCTCAGTAGTCTCCATGTTCTTGATGCGGATGACAGGACGTCAAGCACCGCCTGTGAGTCACGAATGACCTCTTAGTTTGAGAAGCAATCACTCCAGGAGGTTTTCTCCTTTGTGCCTTTAACCTGACCACTTGCGTGCAAGAAACACACATGTCCAATACTTGGAAATAAATTTCGACAGACATATATACTGAGAGATGATAGTTTTAGAAGTGTGTCAAATGTAGCCTCTCTTATATTTTTTTAAGTCACTAGTGAAGCAGCTCATCTCAGTTTGCAATTGAAAATACAACTCATGGAAAAATATGTAGTCAAGTCTTGAGATATGTGCCTGAATTTTGTAATGGCTGAATGCGGAATTCGACGAAAGGGTTACACTTTCTAGCAAATAATGTGTGCGTAATTGTTTGATCTAGGAAGAAATCGTAGGAATATGGGCGAAAACCGAAAGTGAGACTAGAAAGAGTCGGGTGTAGGTCTGGGCGTATCGGACAGGCTGCTACACAGTTCCCACTCTCTGACGCTATCCTTCTGCTAACCGCCACGGGGACTTTTGGCTGCTCAGTTTCCTGCCTGGCCCGGTGCACCCCTCCTTAGCTAACCTGGTCGCCCAAGACTTCTCTTAAGCGACCATATTGATGACGATCTCAGTGCGGACGCCAGATCAACACAGGATGCTGCGAAACACTACTCCCATCCTCAGACCATCCACCACACCCGGCCTCCCGGTCGCTGGATTACAGGAGCACGCCACCACTCCCAGAGGCCAGCGTAATTCTTTCAACCGCTACTTTACCTACAATCTGCGATGTCAACGAACTATTTTTTCTCCATACTCACAGCTTACTCGCCGATTTATCACAAAAACTAATGTGTATAGTGTACTTATCCTTCTGCTGCGTATGAAACGAACTGTTGTTACCTTGTGGATCCACGTTGCAGTTTCAGTCACGAATGCAATTCCTTCCTTCACTTAGAGAAAGAAAAAACCACTTTGGTAACTAATGGTACCGTCTCTAGCCGTCACATGTACCCTCTCTTGGTATTGGTGCGAAGAAAATATTGCACTCGATAGTGTCAACACCTTATTCTATTCTTTAATGCAGTTATTTTGCATTGAAACAGGAAATTCATTCTTTAGAAACACATCTAGAATGCTCATTGAGTACCATTTTATTTTGTCGAAAATGTGGAATCACGTAAAGTAAGTATTCAAATCTGCATGTGTCATTATTATATTTATAACGAATGCCGAATGTTTTTCTTTTACATCTCCGGTCTGCCACATTTTCTAACATAATTTCGATTACAGGCTGAGCAACGATAATTTCTTACACTCACGTCGTGGTTTATGTCTACCATTCGTAATCTCCCTCGTTCTCTCTGCTTTCAACTGTGAAACTGAGATGTCTCGAACGCTACACAGCGCATGCGTAAATCTTAGCGCTTCAAGGAGAGTGACGTGCCTCCTCAGTAGTCTCCATGTTCTTGATGCGGATGACAGGACGTCAAGCACCGCCTGTGAGTCACGAATGACCTCTTACTTTGAGAAGCAATCACTCCAGGAGGTTTTCTCCTTTGTGCCTTTAACCTGACCACTTGCGTGCAAGAAACACACATGTCCAATACTTGGAAATAAATTTCGACAGACATATATACTGAGAGATGATAGTTTTAGAAGTGTGTCAAATGTAGCCTCTCTTATATTTTTTTAAGTCACTAGTGAAGCAGCTCATCTCAGTTTGCAATTGAAAATACAACTCATGGAAAAATATGTAGTCAAGTCTTGAGATATGTGCCTGAATTTTGTAATGGCTGAATGCGGAATTCGACGAAAGGGTTACACTTTCTAGCAAATAATGTGTGCGTAATTGTTTGATCTAGGAAGAAATCGTAGGAATATGGGCGAATACCGAAAGTGAGACTAGAAAGAGTCGGGTGTAGGTCTGGGCGTATCGGACAGGCTGCTACACAGTTCCCACTCTCTGACGCTATCCTTCTGCTAACCGCCACGGGGACTTTTGGCTGCTCAGTTTCCTGCCTGGCCCGGTGCACCCCTCCTTAGCTAACCTGGTCGCCCAAGACTCCTCTTAAGCGACCATATTGATGACGATCTCAGTGCGGACGCCAGATCAACACAGGATGCTGCGAAACACTACTCCCATCCTCAGACCATCCACCACACCCGGCCTCCCGGTCGCTGGATTACAGGAGCACGCCACCACTCCCAGCCGCCAGCGTAATTCTTTCAACCGCTACTTTACCTACAATCTGCGATGTCAACGAACTATTTTTTCTCCATACTCACAGCTTACTCGCCGATTTATCACGAAAACTAATGTGTATAGTGTACTTATTCATTTCTTACTTTGCGTTTCGACGAGAAAGTACACTGCTGCGTATGAAACGAACTGTTGTTACCTTGTGGATCCACGTTGCAGTTTCAGTCACGAATGCAATTCCTTCCTTCACTTAGAGAAAGAAAAAACCACTTTGGTAACTAATGGTACCGTCTCTAGCCGTCACATGTACCCTCTCTTGGTATTGGTGCGAAGAAAATATTGCACTCGATAGTGTCAACACCTTATTCTATTCTTTAATGCAGTTATTTTGCATTGAAACAGGAAATTCATTCTTTAGAAACACATCTAGAATGCTCATTGAGTACCATTTTATTTTGTCGAAAATGTGGAATCACGTAAAGTAAGTATTCAAATCTGCATGTGTCATTATTATATTTATAACGAATGCCGAATGTTTTTCTTTTACATCTCCGGTCTGCCACATTTTCTAACATAATTTCGATTACAGGCTGAGCAACGATAATTTCTTACACTCACGTCGTGGTTTATGTCTACCATTCGTAATCTCCCTCGTTCTCTCTGCTTTCAACTGTGAAACTGAGATGTCTCGAACGCTACACAGCGCATGCGTAAATCTTAGCGCTTCAAGGAGAGTGACGTGCCTCCTCAGTAGTCTCCATGTTCTTGATGCGGATGACAGGACGTCAAGCACCGCCTGTGAGTCACGAATGACCTCTTACTTTGAGAAGCAATCACTCCAGGAGGTTTTCTCCTTTGTGCCTTTAACCTGACCACTTGCGTGCAAGAAACACACATGTCCAATACTTGGAAATAAATTTCGACAGACATATATACTGAGAGATGATAGTTTTAGAAGTGTGTCAAATGTAGCCTCTCTTATATTTTTTTAAGTCACTAGTGAAGCAGCTCATCTCAGTTTGCAATTGAAAATACAACTCATGGAAAAATATGTAGTCAAGTCTTGAGATATGTGCCTGAATTTTGTAATGGCTGAATGCGGAATTCGACGAAAGGGTTACACTTTCTAGCAAATAATGTGTGCGTAATTGTTTGATCTAGGAAGAAATCGTAGGAATATGGGCGAATACCGAAAGTGAGACTAGAAAGAGTCGGGTGTAGGTCTGGGCGTATCGGACAGGCTGCTACACAGTTCCCACTCTCTGACGCTATCCTTCTGCTAACCGCCACGGGGACTTTTGGCTGCTCAGTTTCCTGCCTGGCCCGGTGCACCCCTCCTTAGCTAACCTGGTCGCCCAAGACTCCTCTTAAGCGACCATATTGATGACGATCTCAGTGCGGACGCCAGATCAACACAGGATGCTGCGAAACACTACTCCCATCCTCAGACCATCCACCACACCCGGCCTCCCGGTCGCTGGATTACAGGAGCACGCCACCACTCCCAGCCGCCAGCGTAATTCTTTCAACCGCTACTTTACCTACAATCTGCGATGTCAACGAACTATTTTTTCTCCATACTCACAGCTTACTCGCCGATTTATCACGAAAACTAATGTGTATAGTGTACTTATTCATTTCTTACTTTGCGTTTCGACGAGAAAGTACACTGCTGCGTATGAAACGAACTGTTGTTACCTTGTGGATCCACGTTGCAGTTTCAGTCACGAATGCAATTCCTTCCTTCACTTAGAGAAAGAAAAAACCACTTTGGTAACTAATGGTACCGTCTCTAGCCGTCACATGTACCCTCTCTTGGTATTGGTGCGAAGAAAATATTGCACTCGATAGTGTCAACACCTTATTCTATTCTTTAATGCAGTTATTTTGCATTGAAACAGGAAATTCATTCTTTAGAAACACATCTAGAATGCTCATTGAGTACCATTTTATTTTGTCGAAAATGTGGAATCACGTAAAGTAAGTATTCAAATCTGCATGTGTCATTATTATATTTATAACGAATGCCGAATGTTTTTCTTTTACATCTCCGGTCTGCCACATTTTCTAACATAATTTCGATTACAGGCTGAGCAACGATAATTTCTTACACTCACGTCGTGGTTTATGTCTACCATTCGTAATCTCCCTCGTTCTCTCTGCTTTCAACTGTGAAACTGAGATGTCTCGAACGCTACACAGCGCGTGCGTAAATCTTAGCGCTTCAAGGAGAGTGACGTGCCTCCTCAGTAGTCTCCATGTTCTTGATGCGGATGACAGGACGTCAAGCACCGCCTGTGAGTCACGAATGACCTCTTACTTTGAGAAGCAATCACTCCAGGAGGTTTTCTCCTTTGTGCCTTTAACCTGACCACTTGCGTGCAAGAAACACACATGTCCAATACTTGGAAATAAATTTCGACAGACATATATACTGAGAGATGATAGTTTTAGAAGTGTGTCAAATGTAGCCTCTCTTATATTTTTTTAAGTCACTAGTGAAGCAGCTCATCTCAGTTTGCAATTGAAAATACAACTCATGGAAAAATATGTAGTCAAGTCTTGAGATATGTGCCTGAATTTTGTAATGGCTGAATGCGGAATTCGACGAAAGGGTTACACTTTCTAGCAAATAATGTGTGCGTAATTGTTTGATCTAGGAAGAAATCGTAGGAATATGGGCGAATACCGAAAGTGAGACTAGAAAGAGTCGGGTGTAGGTCTGGGCGTATCGGACAGGCTGCTACACAGTTCCCACTCTCTGACGCTATCCTTCTGCTAACCGCCACGGGGACTTTTGGCTGCTCAGTTTCCTGCCTGGCCCGGTGCACCCCTCCTTAGCTAACCTGGTCGCCCAAGACTCCTCTTAAGCGACCATATTGATGACGATCTCAGTGCGGACGCCAGATCAACACAGGATGCTGCGAAACACTACTCCCATCCTCAGACCATCCACCACACCCGGCCTCCCGGTCGCTGGATTACAGGAGCACGCCACCACTCCCAGCCGCCAGCGTAATTCTTTCAACCGCTACTTTACCTACAATCTGCGATGTCAACGAACTATTTTTTCTCCATACTCACAGCTTACTCGCCGATTTATCACGAAAACTAATGTGTATAGTGTACTTATTCATTTCTTACTTTGCGTTTCGACGAGAAAGTACACTGCTGCGTATGAAACGAACTGTTGTTACCTTGTGGATCCACGTTGCAGTTTCAGTCACGAATGCAATTCCTTCCTTCACTTAGAGAAAGAAAAAACCACTTTGGTAACTAATGGTACCGTCTCTAGCCGTCACATGTACCCTCTCTTGGTATTGGTGCGAAGAAAATATTGCACTCGATAGTGTCAACACCTTATTCTATTCTTTAATGCAGTTATTTTGCATTGAAAAAGGAAATTCATTCTTTAGAAACACATCTAGAATGCTCATTGAGTACCATTTTATTTTGTCGAAAATGTGGAATCACGTAAAGTAAGTATTCAAATCTGCATGTGTCATTATTATATTTATAACGAATGCCGAATGTTTTTCTTTTACATCTCCGGTCTGCCACATTTTCTAACATAATTTCGATTACAGGCTGAGCAACGATAATTTCTTACACTCACGTCGTGGTTTATGTCTACCATTCGTAATCTCCCTCGTTCTCTCTGCTTTCAACTGTGAAACTGAGATGTCTCGAACGCTACACAGCGCGTGCGTAAATCTTAGCGCTTCAAGGAGAGTGACGTGCCTCCTCAGTAGTCTCCATGTTCTTGATGCGGATGACAGGACGTCAAGCACCGCCTGTGAGTCACGAATGACCTCTTACTTTGAGAAGCAATCACTCCAGGAGGTTTTCTCCTTTGTGCCTTTAACCTGACCACTTGCGTGCAAGAAACACACATGTCCAATACTTGGAAATAAATTTCGACAGACATTTATACTGAGAGATGATAGTTTTAGAAGTGTGTCAAATCTAGCCTCTCTTATATTTTGAAGTCACTAGTGAAGCAGCTCATCTCAGTTTGCAATTGAAAATACAACTCATGGAAAAATATGTAGTCAAGTCTTGAGATATGTGCCTGAATTTTGTAATGGCTGAATGCGGAATTCGACGAAAGGGTTACACTTTCTAGCAAATAATGTGTGCGTAATTGTTTGATCTAGGAAGAAATCGTAGGAATATGGGCGAATACCGAAAGTGAGACTAGAAAGAGTCGGGTGTAGGTCTGGGCGTATCGGACAGGCTGCTACACAGTTCCCACTCTCTGACGCTATCCTTCTGCTAACCGCCACGGGGACTTTTGGCTGCTCAGTTTCCTGCCTGGCCCGGTGCACCCCTCCTTAGCTAACCTGGTCGCCCAAGACTTCTCTTAAGCGACCATATTGATGACGATCTCAGTGCGGACGCCAGATCAACACAGGATGCTGCGAAACACTACTCCCATCCTCAGACCATCCACCACACCCGGCCTCCCGGTCGCTGGATTACAGGAGCACGCCACCACTCCCAGAGGCCAGCGTAATTCTTTCAACCGCTACTTTACCTACAATCTGCGATGTCAACGAACTATTTTTTCTCCATACTCACAGCTTACTCGCCGATTTATCACGAAAACTAATGTGTATAGTGTACTTATCCTTCTGCTGCGTATGAAACGAACTGTTGTTACCTTGTGGATCCACGTTGCAGTTTCAGTCACGAATGCAATTCCTTCCTTCACTTAGAGAAAGAAAAAACCACTTTGGTAACTAATGGTACCGTCTCTAGCCGTCACATGTACCCTCTCTTGGTATTGGTGCGAAGAAAATATTGCACTCGATAGTGTCAACACCTTATTCTATTCTTTAATGCAGTTATTTTGCATTGAAAAAGGAAATTCATTCTTTAGAATCACATCTAGAATGCTCATTGAGTACCATTTTATTTTGTCGAAAATGTGGAATCACGTAAAGTAAGTATTCAAATCTGCATGTGTCATTATTATATTTATAACGAATGCCGAATGTTTTTCTTTTACATCTCCGGTCTGCCACATTTTCTAACATAATTTCGATTACAGGCTGAGCAACGATAATTTCTTACACTCACGTCGTGGTTTATGTCTACCATTCGTAATCTCCCTCGTTCTCTCTGCTTTCAACTGTGAAACTGAGATGTCTCGAACGCTACACAGCGCATGCGTAAATCTTAGCGCTTCAAGGAGAGTGACGTGCCTCCTCAGTAGTCTCCATGTTCTTGATGCGGATGACAGGACGTCAAGCACCGCCTGTGAGTCACGAATGACCTCTTACTTTGAGAAGCAATCACTCCAGGAGGTTTTCTCCTTTGTGCCTTTAACCTGACCACTTGCGTGCAAGAAACACACATGTCCAATACTTGGAAATAAATTTCGACAGACATATATACTGAGAGATGATAGTTTTAGAAGTGTGTCAAATGTAGCCTCTCTTATATTTTTTTAAGTCACTAGTGAAGCAGCTCATCTCAGTTTGCAATTGAAAATACAACTCATGGAAAAATATGTAGTCAAGTCTTGAGATATGTGCCTGAATTTTGTAATGGCTGAATGCGGAATTCGACGAAAGGGTTACACTTTCTAGCAAATAATGTGTGCGTAATTGTTTGATCTAGGAAGAAATCGTAGGAATATGGGCGAATACCGAAAGTGAGACTAGAAAGAGTCGGGTGTAGGTCTGGGCGTATCGGACAGGCTGCTACACAGTTCCCACTCTCTGACGCTATCCTTCTGCTAACCGCCACGGGGACTTTTGGCTGCTCAGTTTCCTGCCTGGCCCGGTGCACCCCTCCTTAGCTAACCTGGTCGCCCAAGACTCCTCTTAAGCGACCATATTGATGACGATCTCAGTGCGGACGCCAGATCAACACAGGATGCTGCGAAACACTACTCCCATCCTCAGACCATCCACCACACCCGGCCTCCCGGTCGCTGGATTACAGGAGCACGCCACCACTCCCAGCCGCCAGCGTAATTCTTTCAACCGCTACTTTACCTACAATCTGCGATGTCAACGAACTATTTTTTCTCCATACTCACAGCTTACTCGCCGATTTATCACGAAAACTAACGTGTATAGTGTACTTATTCATTTCTTACTTTGCGTTTCGACGAGAAAGTACACTGCTGCGTATGAAACGAACTGTTGTTACCTTGTGGATCCACGTTGCAGTTTCAGTCACGAATGCAATTCCTTCCTTCACTTAGAGAAAGAAAAAACCACTTTGGTAACTAATGGTACCGTCTCTAGCCGTCACATGTACCCTCTCTTGGTATTGGTGCGAAGAAAATATTGCACTCGATAGTGTCAACACCTTATTCTATTCTTTAATGCAGTTATTTTGCATTGAAAAAGGAAATTCATTCTTTAGAAACACATCTAGAATGCTCATTGAGTACCATTTTATTTTGTCGAAAATGTGGAATCACGTAAAGTAAGTATTCAAATCTGCATGTGTCATTATTATATTTATAACGAATGCCGAATGTTTTTCTTTTACATCTCCGGTCTGCCACATTTTCTAACATAATTTCGATTACAGGCTGAGCAACGATAATTTCTTACACTCACGTCGTGGTTTATGTCTACCATTCGTAATCTCCCTCGTTCTCTCTGCTTTCAACTGTGAAACTGAGATGTCTCGAACGCTACACAGCGCGTGCGTAAATCTTAGCGCTTCAAGGAGAGTGACGTGCCTCCTCAGTAGTCTCCATGTTCTTGATGCGGATGACAGGACGTCAAGCACCGCCTGTGAGTCACGAATGACCTCTTACTTTGAGAAGCAATCACTCCAGGAGGTTTTCTCCTTTGTGCCTTTAACCTGACCACTTGCGTGCAAGAAACACACATGTCCAATACTTGGAAATAAATTTCGACAGACATATATACTGAGAGATGATAGTTTTAGAAGTGTGTCAAATGTAGCCTCTCTTATATTTTTTTAAGTCACTAGTGAAGCAGCTCATCTCAGTTTGCAATTGAAAATACAACTCATGGAAAAATATGTAGTCAAGTCTTGAGATATGTGCCTGAATTTTGTAATGGCTGAATGCGGAATTCGACGAAAGGGTTACACTTTCTAGCAAATAATGTGTGCGTAATTGTTTGATCTAGGAAGAAATCGTAGGAATATGGGCGAATACCGAAAGTGAGACTAGAAAGAGTCGGGTGTAGGTCTGGGCGTATCGGACAGGCTGCTACACAGTTCCCACTCTCTGACGCTATCCTTCTGCTAACCGCCACGGGGACTTTTGGCTGCTCAGTTTCCTGCCTGGCCCGGTGCACCCCTCCTTAGCTAACCTGGTCGCCCAAGACTCCTCTTAAGCGACCATATTGATGACGATCTCAGTGCGGACGCCAGATCAACACAGGATGCTGCGAAACACTACTCCCATCCTCAGACCATCCACCACACCCGGCCTCCCGGTCGCTGGATTACAGGAGCACGCCACCACTCCCAGCCGCCAGCGTAATTCCTTCAACCGCTACTTTACCTACAATCTGCGATGTCAACGAACTATTTTTTCTCCATACTCACAGCTTACTCGCCGATTTATCACGAAAACTAATGTGTATAGTGTACTTATTCATTTCTTACTTTGCGTTTCGACGAGAAAGTACACTGCTGCGTATGAAACGAACTGTTGTTACCTTGTGGATCCACGTTGCAGTTTCAGTCACGAATGCAATTCCTTCCTTCACTTAGAGAAAGAAAAAACCACTTTGGTAACTAATGGTACCGTCTCTAGCCGTCACATGTACCCTCTCTTGGTATTGGTGCGAAGAAAATATTGCACTCGATAGTGTCAACACCTTATTCTATTCTTTAATGCAGTTATTTTGCATTGAAAAAGGAAATTCATTCTTTAGAAACACATCTAGAATGCTCATTGAGTACCATTTTATTTTGTCGAAAATGTGGAATCACGTAAAGTAAGTATTCAAATCTGCATGTGTCATTATTATATTTATAACGAATGCCGAATGTTTTTCTTTTACATCTCCGGTCTGCCACATTTTCTAACATAATTTCGATTACAGGCTGAGCAACGATAATTTCTTACACTCACGTCGTGGTTTATGTCTACCATTCGTAATCTCCCTCGTTCTCTCTGCTTTCAACTGTGAAACTGAGATGTCTCGAACGCTACACAGCGCGTGCGTAAATCTTAGCGCTTCAAGGAGAGTGACGTGCCTCCTCAGTAGTCTCCATGTTCTTGATGCGGATGACAGGACGTCAAGCACCGCCTGTGAGTCACGAATGACCTCTTACTTTGAGAAGCAATCACTCCAGGAGGTTTTCTCCTTTGTGCCTTTAACCTGACCACTTGCGTGCAAGAAACACACATGTCCAATACTTGGAAATAAATTTCGACAGACATTTATACTGAGAGATGATAGTTTTAGAAGTGTGTCAAATCTAGCCTCTCTTATATTTTGAAGTCACTAGTGAAGCAGCTCATCTCAGTTTGCAATTGAAAATACAACTCATGGAAAAATATGTAGTCAAGTCTTGAGATATGTGCCTGAATTTTGTAATGGCTGAATGCGGAATTCGACGAAAGGGTTACACTTTCTAGCAAATAATGTGTGCGTAATTGTTTGATCTAGGAAGAAATCGTAGGAATATGGGCGAATACCGAAAGTGAGACTAGAAAGAGTCGGGTGTAGGTCTGGGCGTATCGGACAGGCTGCTACACAGTTCCCACTCTCTGACGCTATCCTTCTGCTAACCGCCACGGGGACTTTTGGCTGCTCAGTTTCCTGCCTGGCCCGGTGCACCCCTCCTTAGCTAACCTGGTCGCCCAAGACTTCTCTTAAGCGACCATATTGATGACGATCTCAGTGCGGACGCCAGATCAACACAGGATGCTGCGAAACACTACTCCCATCCTCAGACCATCCACCACACCCGGCCTCCCGGTCGCTGGATTACAGGAGCACGCCACCACTCCCAGAGGCCAGCGTAATTCTTTCAACCGCTACTTTACCTACAATCTGCGATGTCAACGAACTATTTTTTCTCCATACTCACAGCTTACTCGCCGATTTATCACGGAAACTAATGTGTATAGTGTACTTATCCTTCTGCTGCGTATGAAACGAACTGTTGTTACCTTGTGGATCCACGTTGCAGTTTCAGTCACGAATGCAATTCCTTCCTTCACTTAGAGAAAGAAAAAACCACTTTGGTAACTAATGGTACCGTCTCTAGCCGTCACATGTACCCTCTCTTGGTATTGGTGCGAAGAAAATATTGCACTCGATAGTGTCAACACCTTATTCTATTCTTTAATGCAGTTATTTTGCATTGAAAAAGGAAATTCATTCTTTAGAATCACATCTAGAATGCTCATTGAGTACCATTTTATTTTGTCGAAAATGTGGAATCACGTAAAGTAAGTATTCAAATCTGCATGTGTCATTATTATATTTATAACGAATGCCGAATGTTTTTCTTTTACATCTCCGGTCTGCCACATTTTCTAACATAATTTCGATTACAGGCTGAGCAACGATAATTTCTTACACTCACGTCGTGGTTTATGTCTACCATTCGTAATCTCCCTCGTTCTCTCTGCTTTCAACTGTGAAACTGAGATGTCTCGAACGCTACACAGCGCATGCGTAAATCTTAGCGCTTCAAGGAGAGTGACGTGCCTCCTCAGTAGTCTCCATGTTCTTGATGCGGATGACAGGACGTCAAGCACCGCCTGTGAGTCACGAATGACCTCTTACTTTGAGAAGCAATCACTCCAGGAGGTTTTCTCCTTTGTGCCTTTAACCTGACCACTTGCGTGCAAGAAACACACATGTCCAATACTTGGAAATAAATTTCGACAGACATATATACTGAGAGATGATAGTTTTAGAAGTGTGTCAAATGTAGCCTCTCTTATATTTTTTTAAGTCACTAGTGAAGCAGCTCATCTCAGTTTGCAATTGAAAATACAACTCATGGAAAAATATGTAGTCAAGTCTTGAGATATGTGCCTGAATTTTGTAATGGCTGAATGCGGAATTCGACGAAAGGGTTACACTTTCTAGCAAATAATGTGTGCGTAATTGTTTGATCTAGGAAGAAATCGTAGGAATATGGGCGAATACCGAAAGTGAGACTAGAAAGAGTCGGGTGTAGGTCTGGGCGTATCGGACAGGCTGCTACACAGTTCCCACTCTCTGACGCTATCCTTCTGCTAACCGCCACGGGGACTTTTGGCTGCTCAGTTTCCTGCCTGGCCCGGTGCACCCCTCCTTAGCTAACCTGGTCGCCCAAGACTCCTCTTAAGCGACCATATTGATGACGATCTCAGTGCGGACGCCAGATCAACACAGGATGCTGCGAAACACTACTCCCATCCTCAGACCATCCACCACACCCGGCCTCCCGGTCGCTGGATTACAGGAGCACGCCACCACTCCCAGCCGCCAGCGTAATTCTTTCAACCGCTACTTTACCTACAATCTGCGATGTCAACGAACTATTTTTTCTCCATACTCACAGCTTACTCGCCGATTTATCACGAAAACTAATGTGTATAGTGTACTTATTCATTTCTTACTTTGCGTTTCGACGAGAAAGTACACTGCTGCGTATGAAACGAACTGTTGTTACCTTGTGGATACACGTTGCAGTTTCAGTCACGAATGCAATTCCTTCCTTCACTTAGAGAAAGAAAAAACCACTTTGGTAACTAATGGTACCGTCTCTAGCCGTCACATGTACCCTCTCTTGGTATTGGTGCGAAGAAAATATTGCACTCGATAGTGTCAACACCTTATTCTATTCTTTAATGCAGTTATTTTGCATTGAAAAAGGAAATTCATTCTTTAGAAACACATCTAGAATGCTCATTGAGTACCATTTTATTTTGTCGAAAATGTGGAATCACGTAAAGTAAGTATTCAAATCTGCATGTGTCATTATTATATTTATAACGAATGCCGAATGTTTTTCTTTTACATCTCCGGTCTGCCACATTTTCTAACATAATTTCGATTACAGGCTGAGCAACGATAATTTCTTACACTCACGTCGTGGTTTATGTCTACCATTCGTAATCTCCCTCGTTCTCTCTGCTTTCAACTGTGAAACTGAGATGTCTCGAACGCTACACAGCGCGTGCGTAAATCTTAGCGCTTCAAGGAGAGTGACGTGCCTCCTCAGTAGTCTCCATGTTCTTGATGCGGATGACAGGACGTCAAGCACCGCCTGTGAGTCACGAATGACCTCTTACTTTGAGAAGCAATCACTCCAGGAGGTTTTCTCCTTTGTGCCTTTAACCTGACCACTTGCGTGCAAGAAACACACATGTCCAATACTTGGAAATAAATTTCGACAGACATATATACTGAGAGATGATAGTTTTAGAAGTGTGTCAAATGTAGCCTCTCTTATATTTTTTTAAGTCACTAGTGAAGCAGCTCATCTCAGTTTGCAATTGAAAATACAACTCATGGAAAAATATGTAGTCAAGTCTTGAGATATGTGCCTGAATTTTGTAATGGCTGAATGCGGAATTCGACGAAAGGGTTACACTTTCTAGCAAATAATGTGTGCGTAATTGTTTGATCTAGGAAGAAATCGTAGGAATATGGGCGAATACCGAAAGTGAGACTAGAAAGAGTCGGGTGTAGGTCTGGGCGTATCGGACAGGCTGCTACACAGTTCCCACTCTCTGACGCTATCCTTCTGCTAACCGCCACGGGGACTTTTGGCTGCTCAGTTTCCTGCCTGGCCCGGTGCACCCCTCCTTAGCTAACCTGGTCGCCCAAGACTCCTCTTAAGCGACCATATTGATGACGATCTCAGTGCGGACGCCAGATCAACACAGGATGCTGCGAAACACTACTCCCATCCTCAGACCATCCACCACACCCGGCCTCCCGGTCGCTGGATTACAGGAGCACGCCACCACTCCCAGCCGCCAGCGTAATTCTTTCAACCGCTACTTTACCTACAATCTGCGATGTCAACGAACTATTTTTTCTCCATACTCACAGCTTACTCGCCGATTTATCACGAAAACTAATGTGTATAGTGTACTTATTCATTTCTTACTTTGCGTTTCGACGAGAAAGTACACTGCTGCGTATGAAACGAACTGTTGTTACCTTGTGGATCCACGTTGCAGTTTCAGTCACGAATGCAATTCCTTCCTTCACTTAGAGAAAGAAAAAACCACTTTGGTAACTAATGGTACCGTCTCTAGCCGTCACATGTACCCTCTCTTGGTATTGGTGCGAAGAAAATATTGCACTCGATAGTGTCAACACCTTATTCTATTCTTTAATGCAGTTATTTTGCATTGAAAAAGGAAATTCATTCTTTAGAAACACATCTAGAATGCTCATTGAGTACCATTTTATTTTGTCGAAAATGTGGAATCACGTAAAGTAAGTATTCAAATCTGCATGTGTCATTATTATATTTATAACGAATGCCGAATGTTTTTCTTTTACATCTCCGGTCTGCCACATTTTCTAACATAATTTCGATTACAGGCTGAGCAACGATAATTTCTTACACTCACGTCGTGGTTTATGTCTACCATTCGTAATCTCCCTCGTTCTCTCTGCTTTCAACTGTGAAACTGAGATGTCTCGAACGCTACACAGCGCGTGCGTAAATCTTAGCGCTTCAAGGAGAGTGACGTGCCTCCTCAGTAGTCTCCATGTTCTTGATGCGGATGACAGGACGTCAAGCACCGCCTGTGAGTCACGAATGACCTCTTACTTTGAGAAGCAATCACTCCAGGAGGTTTTCTCCTTTGTGCCTTTAACCTGACCACTTGCGTGCAAGAAACACACATGTCCAATACTTGGAAATAAATTTCGACAGACATTTATACTGAGAGATGATAGTTTTAGAAGTGTGTCAAATCTAGCCTCTCTTATATTTTGAAGTCACTAGTGAAGCAGCTCATCTCAGTTTGCAATTGAAAATACAACTCATGGAAAAATATGTAGTCAAGTCTTGAGATATGTGCCTGAATTTTGTAATGGCTGAATGCGGAATTCGACGAAAGGGTTACACTTTCTAGCAAATAATGTGTGCGTAATTGTTTGATCTAGGAAGAAATCGTAGGAATATGGGCGAATACCGAAAGTGAGACTAGAAAGAGTCGGGTGTAGGTCTGGGCGTATCGGACAGGCTGCTACACAGTTCCCACTCTCTGACGCTATCCTTCTGCTAACCGCCACGGGGACTTTTGGCTGCTCAGTTTCCTGCCTGGCCCGGTGCACCCCTCCTTAGCTAACCTGGTCGCCCAAGACTTCTCTTAAGCGACCATATTGATGACGATCTCAGTGCGGACGCCAGATCAACACAGGATGCTGCGAAACACTACTCCCATCCTCAGACCATCCACCACACCCGGCCTCCCGGTCGCTGGATTACAGGAGCACGCCACCACTCCCAGAGGCCAGCGTAATTCTTTCAACCGCTACTTTACCTACAATCTGCGATGTCAACGAACTATTTTTTCTCCATACTCACAGCTTACTCGCCGATTTATCACGAAAACTAATGTGTATAGTGTACTTATCCTTCTGCTGCGTATGAAACGAACTGTTGTTACCTTGTGGATCCACGTTGCAGTTTCAGTCACGAATGCAATTCCTTCCTTCACTTAGAGAAAGAAAAAACCACTTTGGTAACTAATGGTACCGTCTCTAGCCGTCACATGTACCCTCTCTTGGTATTGGTGCGAAGAAAATATTGCACTCGATAGTGTCAACACCTTATTCTATTCTTTAATGCAGTTATTTTGCATTGAAAAAGGAAATTCATTCTTTAGAATCACATCTAGAATGCTCATTGAGTACCATTTTATTTTGTCGAAAATGTGGAATCACGTAAAGTAAGTATTCAAATCTGCATGTGTCATTATTATATTTATAACGAATGCCGAATGTTTTTCTTTTACATCTCCGGTCTGCCACATTTTCTAACATAATTTCGATTACAGGCTGAGCAACGATAATTTCTTACACTCACGTCGTGGTTTATGTCTACCATTCGTAATCTCCCTCGTTCTCTCTGCTTTCAACTGTGAAACTGAGATGTCTCGAACGCTACACAGCGCATGCGTAAATCTTAGCGCTTCAAGGAGAGTGACGTGCCTCCTCAGTAGTCTCCATGTTCTTGATGCGGATGACAGGACGTCAAGCACCGCCTGTGAGTCACGAATGACCTCTTACTTTGAGAAGCAATCACTCCAGGAGGTTTTCTCCTTTGTGCCTTTAACCTGACCACTTGCGTGCAAGAAACACACATGTCCAATACTTGGAAATAAATTTCGACAGACATATATACTGAGAGATGATAGTTTTAGAAGTGTGTCAAATGTAGCCTCTCTTATATTTTTTTAAGTCACTAGTGAAGCAGCTCATCTCAGTTTGCAATTGAAAATACAACTCATGGAAAAATATGTAGTCAAGTCTTGAGATATGTGCCTGAATTTTGTAATGGCTGAATGCGGAATTCGACGAAAGGGTTACACTTTCTAGCAAATAATGTGTGCGTAATTGTTTGATCTAGGAAGAAATCGTAGGAATATGGGCGAATACCGAAAGTGAGACTAGAAAGAGTCGGGTGTAGGTCTGGGCGTATCGGACAGGCTGCTACACAGTTCCCACTCTCTGACGCTATCCTTCTGCTAACCGCCACGGGGACTTTTGGCTGCTCAGTTTCCTGCCTGGCCCGGTGCACCCCTCCTTAGCTAACCTGGTCGCCCAAGACTCCTCTTAAGCGACCATATTGATGACGATCTCAGTGCGGACGCCAGATCAACACAGGATGCTGCGAAACACTACTCCCATCCTCAGACCATCCACCACACCCGGCCTCCCGGTCGCTGGATTACAGGAGCACGCCACCACTCCCAGCCGCCAGCGTAATTCTTTCAACCGCTACTTTACCTACAATCTGCGATGTCAACGAACTATTTTTTCTCCATACTCACAGCTTACTCGCCGATTTATCACGAAAACTAACGTGTATAGTGTACTTATTCATTTCTTACTTTGCGTTTCGACGAGAAAGTACACTGCTGCGTATGAAACGAACTGTTGTTACCTTGTGGATCCACGTTGCAGTTTCAGTCACGAATGCAATTCCTTCCTTCACTTAGAGAAAGAAAAAACCACTTTGGTAACTAATGGTACCGTCTCTAGCCGTCACATGTACCCTCTCTTGGTATTGGTGCGAAGAAAATATTGCACTCGATAGTGTCAACACCTTATTCTATTCTTTAATGCAGTTATTTTGCATTGAAAAAGGAAATTCATTCTTTAGAAACACATCTAGAATGCTCATTGAGTACCATTTTATTTTGTCGAAAATGTGGAATCACGTAAAGTAAGTATTCAAATCTGCATGTGTCATTATTATATTTATAACGAATGCCGAATGTTTTTCTTTTACATCTCCGGTCTGCCACATTTTCTAACATAATTTCGATTACAGGCTGAGCAACGATAATTTCTTACACTCACGTCGTGGTTTATGTCTACCATTCGTAATCTCCCTCGTTCTCTCTGCTTTCAACTGTGAAACTGAGATGTCTCGAACGCTACACAGCGCGTGCGTAAATCTTAGCGCTTCAAGGAGAGTGACGTGCCTCCTCAGTAGTCTCCATGTTCTTGATGCGGATGACAGGACGTCAAGCACCGCCTGTGAGTCACGAATGACCTCTTACTTTGAGAAGCAATCACTCCAGGAGGTTTTCTCCTTTGTGCCTTTAACCTGACCACTTGCGTGCAAGAAACACACATGTCCAATACTTGGAAATAAATTTCGACAGACATATATACTGAGAGATGATAGTTTTAGAAGTGTGTCAAATGTAGCCTCTCTTATATTTTTTTAAGTCACTAGTGAAGCAGCTCATCTCAGTTTGCAATTGAAAATACAACTCATGGAAAAATATGTAGTCAAGTCTTGAGATATGTGCCTGAATTTTGTAATGGCTGAATGCGGAATTCGACGAAAGGGTTACACTTTCTAGCAAATAATGTGTGCGTAATTGTTTGATCTAGGAAGAAATCGTAGGAATATGGGCGAATACCGAAAGTGAGACTAGAAAGAGTCGGGTGTAGGTCTGGGCGTATCGGACAGGCTGCTACACAGTTCCCACTCTCTGACGCTATCCTTCTGCTAACCGCCACGGGGACTTTTGGCTGCTCAGTTTCCTGCCTGGCCCGGTGCACCCCTCCTTAGCTAACCTGGTCGCCCAAGACTCCTCTTAAGCGACCATATTGATGACGATCTCAGTGCGGACGCCAGATCAACACAGGATGCTGCGAAACACTACTCCCATCCTCAGACCATCCACCACACCCGGCCTCCCGGTCGCTGGATTACAGGAGCACGCCACCACTCCCAGCCGCCAGCGTAATTCTTTCAACCGCTACTTTACCTACAATCTGCGATGTCAACGAACTATTTTTTCTCCATACTCACAGCTTACTCGCCGATTTATCACGAAAACTAATGTGTATAGTGTACTTATTCATTTCTTACTTTGCGTTTCGACGAGAAAGTACACTGCTGCGTATGAAACGAACTGTTGTTACCTTGTGGATCCACGTTGCAGTTTCAGTCACGAATGCAATTCCTTCCTTCACTTAGAGAAAGAAAAAACCACTTTGGTAACTAATGGTACCGTCTCTAGCCGTCACATGTACCCTCTCTTGGTATTGGTGCGAAGAAAATATTGCACTCGATAGTGTCAACACCTTATTCTATTCTTTAATGCAGTTATTTTGCATTGAAAAAGGAAATTCATTCTTTAGAAACACATCTAGAATGCTCATTGAGTACCATTTTATTTTGTCGAAAATGTGGAATCACGTAAAGTAAGTATTCAAATCTGCATGTGTCATTATTATATTTATAACGAATGCCGAATGTTTTTCTTTTACATCTCCGGTCTGCCACATTTTCTAACATAATTTCGATTACAGGCTGAGCAACGATAATTTCTTACACTCACGTCGTGGTTTATGTCTACCATTCGTAATCTCCCTCGTTCTCTCTGCTTTCAACTGTGAAACTGAGATGTCTCGAACGCTACACAGCGCGTGCGTAAATCTTAGCGCTTCAAGGAGAGTGACGTGCCTCCTCAGTAGTCTCCATGTTCTTGATGCGGATGACAGGACGTCAAGCACCGCCTGTGAGTCACGAATGACCTCTTACTTTGAGAAGCAATCACTCCAGGAGGTTTTCTCCTTTGTGCCTTTAACCTGACCACTTGCGTGCAAGAAACACACATGTCCAATACTTGGAAATAAATTTCGACAGACATTTATACTGAGAGATGATAGTTTTAGAAGTGTGTCAAATCTAGCCTCTCTTATATTTTGAAGTCACTAGTGAAGCAGCTCATCTCAGTTTGCAATTGAAAATACAACTCATGGAAAAATATGTAGTCAAGTCTTGAGATATGTGCCTGAATTTTGTAATGGCTGAATGCGGAATTCGACGAAAGGGTTACACTTTCTAGCAAATAATGTGTGCGTAATTGTTTGATCTAGGAAGAAATCGTAGGAATATGGGCGAATACCGAAAGTGAGACTAGAAAGAGTCGGGTGTAGGTCTGGGCGTATCGGACAGGCTGCTACACAGTTCCCACTCTCTGACGCTATCCTTCTGCTAACCGCCACGGGGACTTTTGGCTGCTCAGTTTCCTGCCTGGCCCGGTGCACCCCTCCTTAGCTAACCTGGTCGCCCAAGACTTCTCTTAAGCGACCATATTGATGACGATCTCAGTGCGGACGCCAGATCAACACAGGATGCTGCGAAACACTACTCCCATCCTCAGACCATCCACCACACCCGGCCTCCCGGTCGCTGGATTACAGGAGCACGCCACCACTCCCAGAGGCCAGCGTAATTCTTTCAACCGCTACTTTACCTACAATCTGCGATGTCAACGAACTATTTTTTCTCCATACTCACAGCTTACTCGCCGATTTATCACGAAAACTAATGTGTATAGTGTACTTATCCTTCTGCTGCGTATGAAACGAACTGTTGTTACCTTGTGGATCCACGTTGCAGTTTCAGTCACGAATGCAATTCCTTCCTTCACTTAGAGAAAGAAAAAACCACTTTGGTAACTAATGGTACCGTCTCTAGCCGTCACATGTACCCTCTCTTGGTATTGGTGCGAAGAAAATATTGCACTCGATAGTGTCAACACCTTATTCTATTCTTTAATGCAGTTATTTTGCATTGAAAAAGGAAATTCATTCTTTAGAATCACATCTAGAATGCTCATTGAGTACCATTTTATTTTGTCGAAAATGTGGAATCACGTAAAGTAAGTATTCAAATCTGCATGTGTCATTATTATATTTATAACGAATGCCGAATGTTTTTCTTTTACATCTCCGGTCTGCCACATTTTCTAACATAATTTCGATTACAGGCTGAGCAACGATAATTTCTTACACTCACGTCGTGGTTTATGTCTACCATTCGTAATCTCCCTCGTTCTCTCTGCTTTCAACTGTGAAACTGAGATGTCTCGAACGCTACACAGCGCATGCGTAAATCTTAGCGCTTCAAGGAGAGTGACGTGCCTCCTCAGTAGTCTCCATGTTCTTGATGCGGATGACAGGACGTCAAGCACCGCCTGTGAGTCACGAATGACCTCTTACTTTGAGAAGCAATCACTCCAGGAGGTTTTCTCCTTTGTGCCTTTAACCTGACCACTTGCGTGCAAGAAACACACATGTCCAATACTTGGAAATAAATTTCGACAGACATATATACTGAGAGATGATAGTTTTAGAAGTGTGTCAAATGTAGCCTCTCTTATATTTTTTTAAGTCACTAGTGAAGCAGCTCATCTCAGTTTGCAATTGAAAATACAACTCATGGAAAAATATGTAGTCAAGTCTTGAGATATGTGCCTGAATTTTGTAATGGCTGAATGCGGAATTCGACGAAAGGGTTACACTTTCTAGCAAATAATGTGTGCGTAATTGTTTGATCTAGGAAGAAATCGTAGGAATATGGGCGAATACCGAAAGTGAGACTAGAAAGAGTCGGGTGTAGGTCTGGGCGTATCGGACAGGCTGCTACACAGTTCCCACTCTCTGACGCTATCCTTCTGCTAACCGCCACGGGGACTTTTGGCTGCTCAGTTTCCTGCCTGGCCCGGTGCACCCCTCCTTAGCTAACCTGGTCGCCCAAGACTCCTCTTAAGCGACCATATTGATGACGATCTCAGTGCGGACGCCAGATCAACACAGGATGCTGCGAAACACTACTCCCATCCTCAGACCATCCACCACACCCGGCCTCCCGGTCGCTGGATTACAGGAGCACGCCACCACTCCCAGCCGCCAGCGTAATTCTTTCAACCGCTACTTTACCTACAATCTGCGATGTCAACGAACTATTTTTTCTCCATACTCACAGCTTACTCGCCGATTTATCACGAAAACTAACGTGTATAGTGTACTTATTCATTTCTTACTTTGCGTTTCGACGAGAAAGTACACTGCTGCGTATGAAACGAACTGTTGTTACCTTGTGGATCCACGTTGCAGTTTCAGTCACGAATGCAATTCCTTCCTTCACTTAGAGAAAGAAAAAACCACTTTGGTAACTAATGGTACCGTCTCTAGCCGTCACATGTACCCTCTCTTGGTATTGGTGCGAAGAAAATATTGCACTCGATAGTGTCAACACCTTATTCTATTCTTTAATGCAGTTATTTTGCATTGAAAAAGGAAATTCATTCTTTAGAAACACATCTAGAATGCTCATTGAGTACCATTTTATTTTGTCGAAAATGTGGAATCACGTAAAGTAAGTATTCAAATCTGCATGTGTCATTATTATATTTATAACGAATGCCGAATGTTTTTCTTTTACATCTCCGGTCTGCCACATTTTCTAACATAATTTCGATTACAGGCTGAGCAACGATAATTTCTTACACTCACGTCGTGGTTTATGTCTACCATTCGTAATCTCCCTCGTTCTCTCTGCTTTCAACTGTGAAACTGAGATGTCTCGAACGCTACACAGCGCGTGCGTAAATCTTAGCGCTTCAAGGAGAGTGACGTGCCTCCTCAGTAGTCTCCATGTTCTTGATGCGGATGACAGGACGTCAAGCACCGCCTGTGAGTCACGAATGACCTCTTACTTTGAGAAGCAATCACTCCAGGAGGTTTTCTCCTTTGTGCCTTTAACCTGACCACTTGCGTGCAAGAAACACACATGTCCAATACTTGGAAATAAATTTCGACAGACATATATACTGAGAGATGATAGTTTTAGAAGTGTGTCAAATGTAGCCTCTCTTATATTTTTTTAAGTCACTAGTGAAGCAGCTCATCTCAGTTTGCAATTGAAAATACAACTCATGGAAAAATATGTAGTCAAGTCTTGAGATATGTGCCTGAATTTTGTAATGGCTGAATGCGGAATTCGACGAAAGGGTTACACTTTCTAGCAAATAATGTGTGCGTAATTGTTTGATCTAGGAAGAAATCGTAGGAATATGGGCGAATACCGAAAGTGAGACTAGAAAGAGTCGGGTGTAGGTCTGGGCGTATCGGACAGGCTGCTACACAGTTCCCACTCTCTGACGCTATCCTTCTGCTAACCGCCACGGGGACTTTTGGCTGCTCAGTTTCCTGCCTGGCCCGGTGCACCCCTCCTTAGCTAACCTGGTCGCCCAAGACTCCTCTTAAGCGACCATATTGATGACGATCTCAGTGCGGACGCCAGATCAACACAGGATGCTGCGAAACACTACTCCCATCCTCAGACCATCCACCACACCCGGCCTCCCGGTCGCTGGATTACAGGAGCACGCCACCACTCCCAGCCGCCAGCGTAATTCCTTCAACCGCTACTTTACCTACAATCTGCGATGTCAACGAACTATTTTTTCTCCATACTCACAGCTTACTCGCCGATTTATCACGAAAACTAATGTGTATAGTGTACTTATTCATTTCTTACTTTGCGTTTCGACGAGAAAGTACACTGCTGCGTATGAAACGAACTGTTGTTACCTTGTGGATCCACGTTGCAGTTTCAGTCACGAATGCAATTCCTTCCTTCACTTAGAGAAAGAAAAAACCACTTTGGTAACTAATGGTACCGTCTCTAGCCGTCACATGTACCCTCTCTTGGTATTGGTGCGAAGAAAATATTGCACTCGATAGTGTCAACACCTTATTCTATTCTTTAATGCAGTTATTTTGCATTGAAAAAGGAAATTCATTCTTTAGAAACACATCTAGAATGCTCATTGAGTACCATTTTATTTTGTCGAAAATGTGGAATCACGTAAAGTAAGTATTCAAATCTGCATGTGTCATTATTATATTTATAACGAATGCCGAATGTTTTTCTTTTACATCTCCGGTCTGCCACATTTTCTAACATAATTTCGATTACAGGCTGAGCAACGATAATTTCTTACACTCACGTCGTGGTTTATGTCTACCATTCGTAATCTCCCTCGTTCTCTCTGCTTTCAACTGTGAAACTGAGATGTCTCGAACGCTACACAGCGCGTGCGTAAATCTTAGCGCTTCAAGGAGAGTGACGTGCCTCCTCAGTAGTCTCCATGTTCTTGATGCGGATGACAGGACGTCAAGCACCGCCTGTGAGTCACGAATGACCTCTTACTTTGAGAAGCAATCACTCCAGGAGGTTTTCTCCTTTGTGCCTTTAACCTGACCACTTGCGTGCAAGAAACACACATGTCCAATACTTGGAAATAAATTTCGACAGACATTTATACTGAGAGATGATAGTTTTAGAAGTGTGTCAAATCTAGCCTCTCTTATATTTTGAAGTCACTAGTGAAGCAGCTCATCTCAGTTTGCAATTGAAAATACAACTCATGGAAAAATATGTAGTCAAGTCTTGAGATATGTGCCTGAATTTTGTAATGGCTGAATGCGGAATTCGACGAAAGGGTTACACTTTCTAGCAAATAATGTGTGCGTAATTGTTTGATCTAGGAAGAAATCGTAGGAATATGGGCGAATACCGAAAGTGAGACTAGAAAGAGTCGGGTGTAGGTCTGGGCGTATCGGACAGGCTGCTACACAGTTCCCACTCTCTGACGCTATCCTTCTGCTAACCGCCACGGGGACTTTTGGCTGCTCAGTTTCCTGCCTGGCCCGGTGCACCCCTCCTTAGCTAACCTGGTCGCCCAAGACTTCTCTTAAGCGACCATATTGATGACGATCTCAGTGCGGACGCCAGATCAACACAGGATGCTGCGAAACACTACTCCCATCCTCAGACCATCCACCACACCCGGCCTCCCGGTCGCTGGATTACAGGAGCACGCCACCACTCCCAGAGGCCAGCGTAATTCTTTCAACCGCTACTTTACCTACAATCTGCGATGTCAACGAACTATTTTTTCTCCATACTCACAGCTTACTCGCCGATTTATCACGGAAACTAATGTGTATAGTGTACTTATCCTTCTGCTGCGTATGAAACGAACTGTTGTTACCTTGTGGATCCACGTTGCAGTTTCAGTCACGAATGCAATTCCTTCCTTCACTTAGAGAAAGAAAAAACCACTTTGGTAACTAATGGTACCGTCTCTAGCCGTCACATGTACCCTCTCTTGGTATTGGTGCGAAGAAAATATTGCACTCGATAGTGTCAACACCTTATTCTATTCTTTAATGCAGTTATTTTGCATTGAAAAAGGAAATTCATTCTTTAGAATCACATCTAGAATGCTCATTGAGTACCATTTTATTTTGTCGAAAATGTGGAATCACGTAAAGTAAGTATTCAAATCTGCATGTGTCATTATTATATTTATAACGAATGCCGAATGTTTTTCTTTTACATCTCCGGTCTGCCACATTTTCTAACATAATTTCGATTACAGGCTGAGCAACGATAATTTCTTACACTCACGTCGTGGTTTATGTCTACCATTCGTAATCTCCCTCGTTCTCTCTGCTTTCAACTGTGAAACTGAGATGTCTCGAACGCTACACAGCGCATGCGTAAATCTTAGCGCTTCAAGGAGAGTGACGTGCCTCCTCAGTAGTCTCCATGTTCTTGATGCGGATGACAGGACGTCAAGCACCGCCTGTGAGTCACGAATGACCTCTTACTTTGAGAAGCAATCACTCCAGGAGGTTTTCTCCTTTGTGCCTTTAACCTGACCACTTGCGTGCAAGAAACACACATGTCCAATACTTGGAAATAAATTTCGACAGACATATATACTGAGAGATGATAGTTTTAGAAGTGTGTCAAATGTAGCCTCTCTTATATTTTTTTAAGTCACTAGTGAAGCAGCTCATCTCAGTTTGCAATTGAAAATACAACTCATGGAAAAATATGTAGTCAAGTCTTGAGATATGTGCCTGAATTTTGTAATGGCTGAATGCGGAATTCGACGAAAGGGTTACACTTTCTAGCAAATAATGTGTGCGTAATTGTTTGATCTAGGAAGAAATCGTAGGAATATGGGCGAATACCGAAAGTGAGACTAGAAAGAGTCGGGTGTAGGTCTGGGCGTATCGGACAGGCTGCTACACAGTTCCCACTCTCTGACGCTATCCTTCTGCTAACCGCCACGGGGACTTTTGGCTGCTCAGTTTCCTGCCTGGCCCGGTGCACCCCTCCTTAGCTAACCTGGTCGCCCAAGACTCCTCTTAAGCGACCATATTGATGACGATCTCAGTGCGGACGCCAGATCAACACAGGATGCTGCGAAACACTACTCCCATCCTCAGACCATCCACCACACCCGGCCTCCCGGTCGCTGGATTACAGGAGCACGCCACCACTCCCAGCCGCCAGCGTAATTCTTTCAACCGCTACTTTACCTACAATCTGCGATGTCAACGAACTATTTTTTCTCCATACTCACAGCTTACTCGCCGATTTATCACGAAAACTAATGTGTATAGTGTACTTATTCATTTCTTACTTTGCGTTTCGACGAGAAAGTACACTGCTGCGTATGAAACGAACTGTTGTTACCTTGTGGATACACGTTGCAGTTTCAGTCACGAATGCAATTCCTTCCTTCACTTAGAGAAAGAAAAAACCACTTTGGTAACTAATGGTACCGTCTCTAGCCGTCACATGTACCCTCTCTTGGTATTGGTGCGAAGAAAATATTGCACTCGATAGTGTCAACACCTTATTCTATTCTTTAATGCAGTTATTTTGCATTGAAAAAGGAAATTCATTCTTTAGAAACACATCTAGAATGCTCATTGAGTACCATTTTATTTTGTCGAAAATGTGGAATCACGTAAAGTAAGTATTCAAATCTGCATGTGTCATTATTATATTTATAACGAATGCCGAATGTTTTTCTTTTACATCTCCGGTCTGCCACATTTTCTAACATAATTTCGATTACAGGCTGAGCAACGATAATTTCTTACACTCACGTCGTGGTTTATGTCTACCATTCGTAATCTCCCTCGTTCTCTCTGCTTTCAACTGTGAAACTGAGATGTCTCGAACGCTACACAGCGCGTGCGTAAATCTTAGCGCTTCAAGGAGAGTGACGTGCCTCCTCAGTAGTCTCCATGTTCTTGATGCGGATGACAGGACGTCAAGCACCGCCTGTGAGTCACGAATGACCTCTTACTTTGAGAAGCAATCACTCCAGGAGGTTTTCTCCTTTGTGCCTTTAACCTGACCACTTGCGTGCAAGAAACACACATGTCCAATACTTGGAAATAAATTTCGACAGACATATATACTGAGAGATGATAGTTTTAGAAGTGTGTCAAATGTAGCCTCTCTTATATTTTTTTAAGTCACTAGTGAAGCAGCTCATCTCAGTTTGCAATTGAAAATACAACTCATGGAAAAATATGTAGTCAAGTCTTGAGATATGTGCCTGAATTTTGTAATGGCTGAATGCGGAATTCGACGAAAGGGTTACACTTTCTAGCAAATAATGTGTGCGTAATTGTTTGATCTAGGAAGAAATCGTAGGAATATGGGCGAATACCGAAAGTGAGACTAGAAAGAGTCGGGTGTAGGTCTGGGCGTATCGGACAGGCTGCTACACAGTTCCCACTCTCTGACGCTATCCTTCTGCTAACCGCCACGGGGACTTTTGGCTGCTCAGTTTCCTGCCTGGCCCGGTGCACCCCTCCTTAGCTAACCTGGTCGCCCAAGACTCCTCTTAAGCGACCATATTGATGACGATCTCAGTGCGGACGCCAGATCAACACAGGATGCTGCGAAACACTACTCCCATCCTCAGACCATCCACCACACCCGGCCTCCCGGTCGCTGGATTACAGGAGCACGCCACCACTCCCAGCCGCCAGCGTAATTCTTTCAACCGCTACTTTACCTACAATCTGCGATGTCAACGAACTATTTTTTCTCCATACTCACAGCTTACTCGCCGATTTATCACGAAAACTAATGTGTATAGTGTACTTATTCATTTCTTACTTTGCGTTTCGACGAGAAAGTACACTGCTGCGTATGAAACGAACTGTTGTTACCTTGTGGATCCACGTTGCAGTTTCAGTCACGAATGCAATTCCTTCCTTCACTTAGAGAAAGAAAAAACCACTTTGGTAACTAATGGTACCGTCTCTAGCCGTCACATGTACCCTCTCTTGGTATTGGTGCGAAGAAAATATTGCACTCGATAGTGTCAACACCTTATTCTATTCTTTAATGCAGTTATTTTGCATTGAAAAAGGAAATTCATTCTTTAGAAACACATCTAGAATGCTCATTGAGTACCATTTTATTTTGTCGAAAATGTGGAATCACGTAAAGTAAGTATTCAAATCTGCATGTGTCATTATTATATTTATAACGAATGCCGAATGTTTTTCTTTTACATCTCCGGTCTGCCACATTTTCTAACATAATTTCGATTACAGGCTGAGCAACGATAATTTCTTACACTCACGTCGTGGTTTATGTCTACCATTCGTAATCTCCCTCGTTCTCTCTGCTTTCAACTGTGAAACTGAGATGTCTCGAACGCTACACAGCGCGTGCGTAAATCTTAGCGCTTCAAGGAGAGTGACGTGCCTCCTCAGTAGTCTCCATGTTCTTGATGCGGATGACAGGACGTCAAGCACCGCCTGTGAGTCACGAATGACCTCTTACTTTGAGAAGCAATCACTCCAGGAGGTTTTCTCCTTTGTGCCTTTAACCTGACCACTTGCGTGCAAGAAACACACATGTCCAATACTTGGAAATAAATTTCGACAGACATTTATACTGAGAGATGATAGTTTTAGAAGTGTGTCAAATCTAGCCTCTCTTATATTTTGAAGTCACTAGTGAAGCAGCTCATCTCAGTTTGCAATTGAAAATACAACTCATGGAAAAATATGTAGTCAAGTCTTGAGATATGTGCCTGAATTTTGTAATGGCTGAATGCGGAATTCGACGAAAGGGTTACACTTTCTAGCAAATAATGTGTGCGTAATTGTTTGATCTAGGAAGAAATCGTAGGAATATGGGCGAATACCGAAAGTGAGACTAGAAAGAGTCGGGTGTAGGTCTGGGCGTATCGGACAGGCTGCTACACAGTTCCCACTCTCTGACGCTATCCTTCTGCTAACCGCCACGGGGACTTTTGGCTGCTCAGTTTCCTGCCTGGCCCGGTGCACCCCTCCTTAGCTAACCTGGTCGCCCAAGACTTCTCTTAAGCGACCATATTGATGACGATCTCAGTGCGGACGCCAGATCAACACAGGATGCTGCGAAACACTACTCCCATCCTCAGACCATCCACCACACCCGGCCTCCCGGTCGCTGGATTACAGGAGCACGCCACCACTCCCAGAGGCCAGCGTAATTCTTTCAACCGCTACTTTACCTACAATCTGCGATGTCAACGAACTATTTTTTCTCCATACTCACAGCTTACTCGCCGATTTATCACGAAAACTAATGTGTATAGTGTACTTATCCTTCTGCTGCGTATGAAACGAACTGTTGTTACCTTGTGGATCCACGTTGCAGTTTCAGTCACGAATGCAATTCCTTCCTTCACTTAGAGAAAGAAAAAACCACTTTGGTAACTAATGGTACCGTCTCTAGCCGTCACATGTACCCTCTCTTGGTATTGGTGCGAAGAAAATATTGCACTCGATAGTGTCAACACCTTATTCTATTCTTTAATGCAGTTATTTTGCATTGAAAAAGGAAATTCATTCTTTAGAATCACATCTAGAATGCTCATTGAGTACCATTTTATTTTGTCGAAAATGTGGAATCACGTAAAGTAAGTATTCAAATCTGCATGTGTCATTATTATATTTATAACGAATGCCGAATGTTTTTCTTTTACATCTCCGGTCTGCCACATTTTCTAACATAATTTCGATTACAGGCTGAGCAACGATAATTTCTTACACTCACGTCGTGGTTTATGTCTACCATTCGTAATCTCCCTCGTTCTCTCTGCTTTCAACTGTGAAACTGAGATGTCTCGAACGCTACACAGCGCATGCGTAAATCTTAGCGCTTCAAGGAGAGTGACGTGCCTCCTCAGTAGTCTCCATGTTCTTGATGCGGATGACAGGACGTCAAGCACCGCCTGTGAGTCACGAATGACCTCTTACTTTGAGAAGCAATCACTCCAGGAGGTTTTCTCCTTTGTGCCTTTAACCTGACCACTTGCGTGCAAGAAACACACATGTCCAATACTTGGAAATAAATTTCGACAGACATATATACTGAGAGATGATAGTTTTAGAAGTGTGTCAAATGTAGCCTCTCTTATATTTTTTTAAGTCACTAGTGAAGCAGCTCATCTCAGTTTGCAATTGAAAATACAACTCATGGAAAAATATGTAGTCAAGTCTTGAGATATGTGCCTGAATTTTGTAATGGCTGAATGCGGAATTCGACGAAAGGGTTACACTTTCTAGCAAATAATGTGTGCGTAATTGTTTGATCTAGGAAGAAATCGTAGGAATATGGGCGAAAACCGAAAGTGAGACTAGAAAGAGTCGGGTGTAGGTCTGGGCGTATCGGACAGGCTGCTACACAGTTCCCACTCTCTGACGCTATCCTTCTGCTAACCGCCACGGGGACTTTTGGCTGCTCAGTTTCCTGCCTGGCCCGGTGCACCCCTCCTTAGCTAACCTGGTCGCCCAAGACTTCTCTTAAGCGACCATATTGATGACGATCTCAGTGCGGACGCCAGATCAACACAGGATGCTGCGAAACACTACTCCCATCCTCAGACCATCCACCACACCCGGCCTCCCGGTCGCTGGATTACAGGAGCACGCCACCACTCCCAGAGGCCAGCGTAATTCTTTCAACCGCTACTTTACCTACAATCTGCGATGTCAACGAACTATTTTTTCTCCATACTCACAGCTTACTCGCCGATTTATCACAAAAACTAATGTGTATAGTGTACTTATCCTTCTGCTGCGTATGAAACGAACTGTTGTTACCTTGTGGATCCACGTTGCAGTTTCAGTCACGAATGCAATTCCTTCCTTCACTTAGAGAAAGAAAAAACCACTTTGGTAACTAATGGTACCGTCTCTAGCCGTCACATGTACCCTCTCTTGGTATTGGTGCGAAGAAAATATTGCACTCGATAGTGTCAACACCTTATTCTATTCTTTAATGCAGTTATTTTGCATTGAAACAGGAAATTCATTCTTTAGAAACACATCTAGAATGCTCATTGAGTACCATTTTATTTTGTCGAAAATGTGGAATCACGTAAAGTAAGTATTCAAATCTGCATGTGTCATTATTATATTTATAACGAATGCCGAATGTTTTTCTTTTACATCTCCGGTCTGCCACATTTTCTAACATAATTTCGATTACAGGCTGAGCAACGATAATTTCTTACACTCACGTCGTGGTTTATGTCTACCATTCGTAATCTCCCTCGTTCTCTCTGCTTTCAACTGTGAAACTGGGATGTCTCGAACGCTACACAGCGCGTGCGTAAATCTTAGCGCTTCAAGGAGAGTGACGTGCCTCCTCAGTAGTCTCCATGTTCTTGATGCGGATGACAGGACGTCAAGCACCGCCTGTGAGTCACGAATGACCTCTTACTTTGAGAAGCAATCACTCCAGGAGGTTTTCTCCTTTGTGCCTTTAACCTGACCACTTGCGTGCAAGAAACACACATGTCCAATACTTGGAAATAAATTTCGACAGACATTTATACTGAGAGATGATAGTTTTAGAAGTGTGTCAAATGTAGCCTCTCTTATATTTTGAAGTCACTAGTGAAGCAGCTCATCTCAGTTTGCAATTGAAAATACAACTCATGGAAAAATATGCAGTCGAGTCTTGAGATATGTGCCTGAATTTTGTAATGGCTGAATGCGGAATTCGACGAAAGGGTTACACTTTCTAGCAAATAATGTGTGCGTAATTGTTTGATCTAGGAAGAAATCGTAGGAATATGGGCGAATACCGAAAGTGAGACTAGAAAGAGTCGGGTGTAGGTCTGGGCGTATCGGACAGGCTGCTACACAGTTCCCACTCTCTGACGCTATCCTTCTGCTAACCGCCACGGGGACTTTTGGCTGCTCAGTTTCCTGCCTGGCCCGGTGCACCCCTCCTTAGCTAACCTGGTCGCCCAAGACTCCTCTTAAGCGACCATATTGATGACGATCTCAGTGCGGACGCCAGATCAACACAGGATGCTGCGAAACAGTACTCCCATCCTCAGACCATCCACTACACCCGGCCTCCAGGTCGCTGGATTACAGGAGCACGCCACCACTCCCAGCCGCCAGCGTAATTCTTTCAACCGCCACTTTACCTACAATCTGCGATGTCAACGAACTATTTTTTCTCCATACTCACAGCTTACTCGCCGATTTATCACGAAAACTAATGTGTATAGTGTACTTATTCATTTCTTACTTTGCGTTTCGACGAGAAAGTACACTGCTGCGTATGAAACGAACTGTTGTTACCTTGTGGATCCACGTTGCAGTTTCAGTCACGAATGCAATTCCTTCCTTCACTTAGAGAAAGAAAAAACCACTTTGGTAACTAATGGTACCGTCTCTAGCCGTCACATGTACCCTCTCTTGGTATTGGTGCGAAGAAAATATTGCACTCGATAGTGTCAACACCTTATTCTATTCTTTAATGCAGTTATTTTGCATTGAAAAAGGAAATTCATTCTTTAGAAACACATCTAGAATGCTCATTGAGTACCATTTTATTTTGTCGAAAATGTGGAATCACGTAAAGTAAGTATTCAAATCTGCATGTGTCATTATTATATTTATAACGAATGCCGAATGTTTTTCTTTTACATCTCCGGTCTGCCACATTTTCTAACATAATTTCGATTACAGGCTGAGCAACGATAATTTCTTACACTCACGTCGTGGTTTATGTCTACCATTCGTAATCTCCCTCGTTCTCTCTGCTTTCAACTGTGAAACTGAGATGTCTCGAACGCTACACAGCGCGTGCGTAAATCTTAGCGCTTCAAGGAGAGTGACGTGCCTCCTCAGTAGTCTCCATGTTGTTGATGCGGATGACAGGACGTCAAGCACCGCCTGTGAGTCACGAATGACCTCTTACTTTGAGAAGCAATCACTCCAGGAGGTTTTCTCCTTTGTGCCTTTAACCTGACCACTTGCGTGCAAGAAACACACATGTCCAATACTTGGAAATAAATTTCGACAGACATATATACTGAGAGATGATAGTTTTAGAAGTGTGTCAAATGTAGCCTCTCTTATATTTTTTTAAGTCACTAGTGAAGCAGCTCATCTCAGTTTGCAATTGAAAATACAACTCATGGAAAAATATGTAGTCAAGTCTTGAGATATGTGCCTGAATTTTGTAATGGCTGAATGCGGAATTCGACGAAAGGGTTACACTTTCTAGCAAATAATGTGTGCGTAATTGTTTGATCTAGGAAGAAATCGTAGGAATATGGGCGAAAACCGAAAGTGAGACTAGAAAGAGTCGGGTGTAGGTCTGGGCGTATCGGACAGGCTGCTACACAGTTCCCACTCTCTGACGCTATCCTTCTGCTAACCGCCACGGGGACTTTTGGCTGCTCAGTTTCCTGCCTGGCCCGGTGCACCCCTCCTTAGCTAACCTGGTCGCCCAAGACTTCTCTTAAGCGACCATATTGATGACGATCTCAGTGCGGACGCCAGATCAACACAGGATGCTGCGAAACACTACTCCCATCCTCAGACCATCCACCACACCCGGCCTCCCGGTCGCTGGATTACAGGAGCACGCCACCACTCCCAGAGGCCAGCGTAATTCTTTCAACCGCTACTTTACCTACAATCTGCGATGTCAACGAACTATTTTTTCTCCATACTCACAGCTTACTCGCCGATTTATCACAAAAACTAATGTGTATAGTGTACTTATCCTTCTGCTGCGTATGAAACGAACTGTTGTTACCTTGTGGATCCACGTTGCAGTTTCAGTCACGAATGCAATTCCTTCCTTCACTTAGAGAAAGAAAAAACCACTTTGGTAACTAATGGTACCGTCTCTAGCCGTCACATGTACCCTCTCTTGGTATTGGTGCGAAGAAAATATTGCACTCGATAGTGTCAACACCTTATTCTATTCTTTAATGCAGTTATTTTGCATTGAAACAGG